>NC_141877.1:348182264-348347542 GCF_056163025.1 Triticum urartu
AACGGAGGAAGAGATGGAGGCTGATTTGAAGAGGATATATGCCATGAAAGAGGATCAAGAAGTCACTTCCAGCTTCCGATGTTAGATTTCGGAGAACTGCAGAGCTCGGCTATTCCAAACTGGTTTATCCCTTCCAATGTTAGATTTCTTTCTTATGAGAATATGAAAAAGAGTGTCACTGGTTCTCCCGTAGCTATGCAGCACCCTTGGGTGCAGGGAGCTTTAGCTATTACAGGAAAACTCCAAAAGGAAATAATGGACCTCAAGCAGCAAGTCAATAAGCTCAAGGAGGAGAATCGTATCCTGAGGGGCATCATCGCCAAGAATATCACATCACCATCCCCGAAAAGAGAGACATGATCACATGGGTATGGGCACTCCCCTTGGCAACTGCCAAGCTTGGGGGAGTGCCCCGGTATCGTGTCACCATCACTTTTATCTTTACCGTTTTCCTGAGTTCGATCCTTTTGGTAATATCTTGATCTAGTAGAATAAAGTTTATGGCATGATCTAGTTTTGAGTTTTGCTTTATGATCCCTCTATGTAATCGAGTCCTTGATCTATATATAATAAAGATTAGTGTTGAGTCAAGGGCTTGATTATTTTGCCATGATCCTAAGTGAATAAAAGAAGAGAGAAAGAATAAAAGAAGGGGGAACAAAGAGATCATATGGATCTTATGGAGAGTAATGAGCTCACATAGAAAAAGTATGATGAATAAAAGTTGTTGAGAGTTGACAAGCATAGTTTTTGTGATCGTTGCAATTAATAGGAAGTAATAAAGAAAGAGAGGTATTCACATATAAATATACTATCTTGGACATCTTTTTATCATTGTGAGCTCTCATTAAAATATGACATGCTAAAGAGTTTACGTTGGACAAGGAAGACAATGTAATGGGTTATGTTTTCTTACATCTGAGATAAATTATATTGTCATGGATCATCCAACATGGTTGAGCTTGCCTTTCCCTCTCATGCTAGCCAAATTCATCGCACCAAGTAGAGATACTACTTGTGCTTCCAAATACCCTTAAACCAGTTTTGCCATGAGAGTCCACCATACCTACCTATGGATTGAGTAAGATCCTCCAAGTAAGTTGTCATCGGTGCAAGCAATAAAAATTGCTCTCTAAATATGTATGACTTATTAGTGTGGGAGAAAATAAGCTTTATACGATCATGTAATATGGAAGAAATAAAAGTGACAGACTGCATAATAAAGGTCCATATCACAAGTGGCAATATAAAGTGACGTTCTTTCGCATTAAGATTTTGTGCATCCAACCATAAAAGCGCATGACAACCTCTGCTTCCCTCTGCGAAGGGCCTATATTTTACTTTTATCTCCCACCTTACATAAGAGTCATGGTGATCTTCACCCTTCCTTTTTACATTTTATCCTTTGGCAAGCACAGTATGTTGGAAAGATCCTGGTATATATGGCTAATTGGATGTGAGTTTTCATGAACTATTGTTGTTGACATTACCCTTGAGGTAAAACGTAGGGAGGCAAAACTATATGCCCCTATCTTTCTCGGTGTCCGATTAAAACTCCATACCCATAAGTATTGCATTAGTGTCAGCAATTGTGAAAGACTATATGATAGTTGAGTATGTGGACTTGCTGAAAAGCTCTTATATGTTGACTCATTCCCATGTTATGATAAATTGCAATTGCTCCAATGACTGAGATTATAGTTTGTTAGTTTTCAATGAAGTTTACAATTCATACTTGAAATTGTGATTGAATTATTACTCTAGCATAAGAAATCATATGACAAGAATTATATAAGTTGTTGTTCTAAGAATGATCATGATGCCCTCATGTCCGTATTTTATTTTTATTGACACCTCTATCTCTAAACATGTGGACATATTTTTCGATTTCGGCTTTCGCTTGAGGACAAGCGAGGTCTAAGCTTGGGGGAGTTGATACGTCCATTTTGCATCATGCTTTTATATCGATATTTATTTCATTATGGGCTGTTATTACACATTATGTCACAATACTTATGCCTATTCTCTCTTATTTTACTAGGTTTACATAAAGAGGGAGAATGCAGGCAGCTGGGATTCTGGGTTGGAAAAGGAGCAAATATTAGAGACCTATTCTGCACAGCTCCAAAAGTCCTGAAACTTCACAGAAGACGTTTTCAGAATATATAAAAAATACTGAGCGCAAGAAGTTCACCAGGGGGGCACACCCTGCCCACGAGGGTGGGGGCGCGTCCTACCCCCCTGGGCGCTGTCGGATTTCGGGTTCCAGCAGACCCTTGAGGTTCGAACACTGGGGTGCGCGTGGAGATTTCGCCTCCTACCTACGTGCACCCCTCCGCCTTGCAAAGATCTAAACTAAGGAAAGAACAGCACAAGAGACACAGGGTTTATACTGGTTCGGGCCACCGTTGTGGTGTAATACCCTACTCCAGTGTGTGGTGTGGTGGATTGCCTCTTGGGCTGATGTTGATGAACAATACAAGGAAGAACAGCCTCGCGAGGGTCTGTTCTTGGCTGGGGCGATGAACTGCTGGGAGGAGTCCAGTCACCCTTCTCTCTCTCTCTCTCTTCCTGATCTTCTCTATCCTTTGATCCCTCCGGCTCGGCTCTCTCTTTCGCTCTGCCCCTTTTGGCTCTGTGGGTGGCTGGTCCTATTTATAGAGGCCCTGGTCCTCTTCCCAAATATCGAACGGGAAGGGAGCCAACAATGGCGGGCTAATTTGAAGGGGGACAGCTAGTATCAACTATCCTGACAAAAGTAGTCTTCGCCTGCGTAAAGCTCTGGTGATGACACCGTCTTGGGCTCCATGGTGACCTCCGTCTCATAGTCCTCCTGGTCTTGGTCTCGTTGCACCAAAATGGCAACCTTTGCCTGATGCCTGCGCTTGCCCCCTTTGCACCAAATAGGAAAGGAGGACACTGCGCGGGCTGGCACCCGCCTGGCGCCTCCGGTCGTCATGGCTTGCGTCACGGGCACCTCGTGAGGTACCCTGCCTTGATCTCTCCGCCTCCTCATGAGCCAGCCTGATGAGGCCGTGCCTGAGGAAGCTCCGCGTCGTCCGCCCCGCGAGGCTTGGCCCCTCGCGAGGGTCTTGGGTTTGTGTTGGTGAAGATGGGCCGTGCTGGGCCCCCCTTTGAGCCACGCCGTAGGCCGCAGGAAGGCAAGTCTGGGGACCCCCGTTCCCAGAACACCGACAGTAGCCCCCGGGCCCAAGGCGCGCCTGGACTTGGCCGTGCAGGGAGGCGGAAGGGCAAGAGCGAAGCGCCGCGGGCCCTAACAGCCTGCGGCCTTGGGCGCCGCGTGGCGGTTGGTTGGACGTGGGCGCCTCCACTTCCCCATGGCGCCTCGGCAACTGCACGGATTGGACAAGTCCCTGCATGCAAAGTGGGTCATGATTACCTGTAATCGTGGAGGTCGGCGGTTGGCCTTCGCCGGCCATAAGTACGGGACAGCGCGCGCCCTTCCAGTCCATCCCTCCTGGCTTCTCCTTCTTCCCGATCCTTGCTCCGTCTTGTTGCGATGGCTCTGATCCACCGGTTCTCGACGGCAGAGAAGGGAAAAGCTCCCCGAGAGGGGCCAGACCCACTCCCGCCGAAGAAACGGCTCGTCCCCCGTGGCCCAAACGAAGGGGCCCTTCAGGTGGTGTCGAGGCCTTGGTGCGAGCGGGTGCCGCCGGGGTTCCCGCTGCCATTGTACGCCCACGTCGAGGGCCCCGAAGGAGCTGATGCTGACCGCCATGGGCAGCGCCGCCATCGGCGCCGACGGGTCACGAAGGTGTGGGTCGTCCCCCCTGGGGTCCACACCGAGGGCTCCTCCCAAGAGTTCGTGCTCCACGTCGCCATTCCTCTTCAGTCTTGGATCCGCCTTCCTCCCTTCTTCGCCTCCATCATCCCGCAGGGGGAGCCCCTGGAGCTCTGGCTGCAGCACGCCGGCTGCAGCACCCTCGCGACCGAGGCAGAGGCCGCGGTCGTTGCCCCGGGCGAGGTCTTCATGACTCGGGGCTGGAGAGAGATCGCCCGGGTTTGCAGGGTAAGGGGCGTCTTCACGGTCCACTTGGATTACGACGGTGCTTCGGTGATGCTCTTCAAGGTCTTCGATGCGAGCGGGCTCCGGCTGGAGTGCTGCCCCGGGAAAGGTGGCTCGGACCCTGCCGCGACGAGGACTGGGCCCGCCGACCACTCCCTTGGCGGCTCCTCAGGCGGTGGAGGCGTCGGAGGCTCCAGCGACTCCGGCGAGCTCTTCGCGACTCCGGAGACGAGCGACGACAGCTACAAGCCCCCGAGCCGGCGCCGCTCCTGGAGCAGGGCGGGCTCATCAGGCCGCCGCCGTCTCTGATCTGAATGGGGTTGGCGTCGGTGCTTGACGGCCCACTGTTGATGATGGCATCTTTTGCAGGGTTGCGCGTAGTTTGTGTCCCTTTAGGATCTGTTCCCTGCGAGGAATTAAAAACGCGTCCCGTGGGGGCTTGTAAGGTGCCTGTGATCCTGTTTTGTCAATATAACCCTTGTCGTAGAATTGCGCGAGTTTCTCATTCTGTCTTAGCTCAGTCCTCCCTTTCGAACCTCATGAGGGCTTGGTGCTCTGCGCCGACGGGTCCCAGTCCCAAGGCGGCTTCAGCCGTCGCTGGTATGCCAGGTCGCAATGCCGTGGTCAAGGCCAGGAGGTGAGCGACCCAGTGTCCGGTAAGAGCCCTTGAGTCGCGATGCTCAGGAGGTCCCCCTTGGAGCCCAAGCAGCCGTTGTTTGGTGAGAAAGGAGAGCGGCGTCGCTAACACGGGGTAGCATTAGGTGCGGGGATGGTGCCGTGGCAGCTTGCGCTTCCGGGTGATGACTTATCTTGAGGATCAGGGGCCGCTCTCTAGTGTGTCGCCGGGTCCGTGCATCGGCACGCGCGAGGTTGCTCGGCGAGGTCCTCGTGTGTCTCTCCCCTCTCGCCTTTGCTCCCCTTTCTGCTCTACGTCCTTGGGTCCCGGCCCTCGAGAGAGTCTCAGCCGTCGCTGGTATGCCAGGTCGCGATGCCGTGGTCAAGGCCAGAGGGTGAGGGCTGGAGAGCCAGTAGGAGCCCTGAGTCGCGATGCTCAGGCACCCCCCTTTAACGTGCAAGCGGTTCGCGCAGACGAGAGCGAAGTAGACACCGCAAGGGCCTCGCCTGACGCAGCTCCTTCAGGAGGTCCTGTAGGTCCATCATAGAAAAAACAAGGGGTTGCCATGACAATTGACAGTCAGCCGTTCGTTGCTTCCGAGGGGTAGTGAGGCACTGAAGGCTTGACGAGGTGATGCTATGCGGGGCTGCCGCAGCTAGAGCTCAGCCATCCAGGTTTGTCGGTGTTGCAGGGACGGACCCATGCGCAAGCGTCGTGCCATTTGGGAGCAGCTCCGTTAGTTGGCGTCAGCTGAGCAGGCAACTAGGTAAAACACATTAGCCGCGAAGGAGTGGATTCGTTCAAGTAGATGCTGGGAATGCGGACATCACTGGGTCAGGCCCGAGTGACTCGGGGGGTCATGCAGCCCGAGGGGCGCCCCCAACAAGGTAAGCTAACAACATGGAATAAAAAGGGATACACGCCGCAGGGACGGACCCACGCGGCCTAGGAATAATGCAGCCCTAGGGGGCGCTCCCAGCTGGAAATAAAACTCGAAAGATGTCACCTGATGATGCTGAGGGCGAAGGAGCGTTGGTGTAGCAGGCTCGGTGGACTGCGGGAGCCAATCCTCACGAGCCCCCAGGCCCAGGGGCCTCGGGGGGCTTTGGAGGCGCTGGCGGCTCCTCATGGGCCATCTCCATCCCTGCCAGGGCTGCGGAACGCCCTGCCTCTCGTGCCTCCGTGATGCCCCTCATTAGGCGCCGGTACGTGTCAGCCGCGTACGGCAAGCCGTAAGGCATGCGAACGTAGTTGTGGGGTGGGCCTCCGCAGCGCCCCACTCGCAAGGGCCTGAGGCGCTCCAGAGAGGCGACTCGGTTGAGCCCTGGTATGTCGATGCAGACGCGTAGCCCACCATCCTCACCTGGATGGGAAGCCACCGCGGGCAGGCAGCGGCCGCCTTTCATGACTCTTGACTCATGTAGCTCTTGAATGGCCTTGCTGACGAACTCCTGAGGGTCTGGATCTCCTTGCCTTGCTCCTTCTTGAGGGAAACATGCTTCGAAACACGCCTCCATGTGGTGCCCAAGCGCCTCCCTCGTGACCCTGGCTAGGTCGGTGGCCCTCCAAGGGAGAGCCCCCGAGCCCTGTCTGAGGGGGGCGCCGGGCGGGTTTCCTATGCGATGGAAGGAGGTTCCCCCTGGGCAGACGCGGGCCCAAAGGGGCCTGCCTCCTGAGTGGTCGGGCCGGACGATGTCTTCTTCTTCTTAGGGGTGGTCTCGGGAGGCCTCCTGCTTCCACGATCCGGGTCTTCCAGTGACGCGGCCTGAAAGGCTCGTTCCAGGGAACACACCGCATCCTTCTCTTCACATGGGACCGTGATGACTCCGCCGCTTCCTGGCATCTTGAGGACGTTGTAGCCGTGGTGAGTTACGGCCATGAACTTGGCCAGCACTGGGTACCCAAGGATGGCGTTGTACGGCAGGCAAATGTGAGCGACGTCGAAGTCGATGAGCTCGGTGCGCTAGTTGTCGCGTGCCCCAAAGGTGACTGGGAGGCGGACCTGCCTAATCGGGACCGTGGAGCCGTCGGTGATACCGGAGAAAGGCTTGGTTGGCTGAAGCTGGCTGTAGGGCACTTGGAGGTTGTTGAATGTTTCCACGGACAGGACGTTGAGCCCTGCACCGCCATCGATGAGGGTCTTGGTGACCACCATGTTGCTGATGATTGGGGAACAAAGCATCGGGAGAACTCCGGCTGTAGCCGCACACTTGAGGTGATCTGCTAAGCTGAACGTGATGGCGCACGCCGACCACCTGAGAGGGCGCGTGGCTTCGAGCCTGGGGAGGATTGCGTTCACTTCGCGGGCGAACTGCTTGAAGATGCGCTGAGAGGCTGGGGCTTGTGCCCCGCCCAGGATGCAGGCGATCGCGCGCAGCTCCTGGAAGCCCCCAGCCCCCTTGTCCTGGTGGCGGTCCTCGTTTCTCCATGGCTGCAGCGACGGCGGTGGGAGGCCTGCGTTGCCTTGCGGGCGATCCTCGCGAGGCTGATCCCTCCAGTCTCCTTCGCGAGGCTGATCCCTCCAGCCTCCCTCGCGAGGCGGGTCTTGCCAGCGATCCTCGCGAGGTTGATCGCGCCACCCTTGGCGCGGGCCACGGTCTTCCCAGCGTCCTGCGTTCCTTCCTCCTCCTCAGCCGTAGCCCCGGTCACTGCGGTCAAGGCGACGACCGATCCTTCCTTCTCGCACGGCTCGGAGCTCTTGACATTCGTTGGTGTTGTGGGTATGGAGGTCGTGGTACACAGAGTACCGGCTGCCCTTGGAAGGTTCGGGCTGATCTCTGCCCCGCTTGGTGTCTGGTTCTGCCGCGAGCATGACTGCCCCCTTGCGCTTCACATCCTTGGCCTTGGGCTTCTTCTCTTCTGGGTCTGCGGCAGGCAGCTCGAGGAGGGAGAGGCGCCCTTCCTCGGCCCTGGCGCACTTGGTTGCCAGGTTGAACAGTTCCAAGGAAGTGCAAAGTTTCAGCTCCTCCTTCATCTTGACGTCACGCACACCGTCGGAGAAGGCCGAGATGATGGCCTCCTCAGTCACCTTGGGAATCTTGAGGCGCGCGTTGTTGAAGCGCTGGATGTACTTCTGCAGGGTCTCCCCGGGCTGTTGCTTGATGCGGCGCATGTCGCTCATGGCGGGGGCTGGTCGCGAGTGCCTTGGAAGTTGGTGATGAAGCGGGTGCGCATCTCGTCCCAGGAAGAGATTGTGCCTGGAGCCAGGTTCAGAGCCAGGTGCAGGCCCCGTCCTTGAGTGCCATGGGGAACCAGTTCGCCATGACCTTCTCGTCTCCGTTGGCAGCTTCGATGCCCAGCTCGTAGAGCTGGAGGAACTCCGCAGGGTCAGCTGTGCCGTCGTAGCGAGGAGGCAGGTCTGGCTTGAACTTGCTGGGCCACGCGACGTTGCGTAGCTCGGCGGTGAAGGCACGGCAGCCTGCTGTGGCCACGGGAGGCCTTGGATGACGGGGAACTTGGTCTTGCATGTCCCCACGCGCTATAGCTGGGAGCAGCGCGGGGTCTTGACGCGCGGGAGCAGGAGCATGCTCGCGACATGCTGGATCAGGGAGCGCCCGGGCAGCTTCTTGCGGGCGAGGGACTTCTTGACAGCTCTGCTCTTGCTGCGCTGGCGCCTGACGGAGCGGGTTCCGCCAAGGGGCCACGCGCCTTGGAGCCATGGCGCCTTCCTGAGGATGAGGCGGCCGGGGCGCCGCCGGAGCTTCATTGCCCGCGTGGGGCGGGGTGCGGTGCAGCGGAACGGACGGCGCAGGAGAGCCCCCTGCGGCGCGGACGAGCGCGGTGACGCGGTCGAGCCATTCTTCGTAGGCGTCGTCGACGGGACGGTAGCGCAGGAGCTCGTTCGCCGCGATGAGTGCAGCCCGAGCCTCCATGGGCGCGCGAAGCGCGCGTAATGAAGAACCAGCTGGAGTGAGCGAGGGAGTTGCGGTGCGGCCGTCTTGCCGCTCGGACGGATGCTGGGATGATGCTTGCTGCTCGTCCCCCGCCGGGCCGGTGGTGGCGTTGACAGCAGGCGATGGGGAACGGCGAGGACGCCCGCCGACAGGGGCCGTCTGGGCGACGCGGGAAGCGAGCGCGGCCCGGCGCTCAGCGCGTGCCCGACGAGCGTCAGACATGGGCGTGATGGTCGGAGGAGAACGGGGTGGTGGAAGACGAATCCCGGCGCACCCCTCCCTGGCGCGCCAAATGTCGGATTTCGGGTTCCGGCAGACCCTTGAGGTTCGAACACTGGGGTGCGCGCGGAGATTTCGCCTCCTACCTACCCGCACCCCTCCGCCTTGCAAAGATCTAAACTAAGGAAAGAACAACACAAGAGACACAGGGTTTATACTGGTTCGGGCCACCGTTGTGGTGTAATACCCTACTCCAGTGTGTGGTGTGGTGGATTGCCTTGGGCTGATGTTGATGAAAAATACAAGGAAGAACAGCCTCGCGAGGGTCTGTTCTTGGCTGCGGCGATGAACTGCTGGGAGGAGTCCAGTCACCCTTCTCTCTCTCTCTCTTCCTGATCTTCTCTTTCCTTTGATCCCTCCGGCTCGGCTCTCTCTTTCGCTCTGCCCCTTTTGGCTCTGTGGGTGGCTGGTCCTATTTATAGAGGCCCTGGTCCTCTTCCCAAATATCGAGTGGGAAGGGATCCAACAATGGCGGGCTAATTTGAAGGGGGACAACTAGTATCAACTATCCTGACAAAAGTAGTCTTCGCCTGCGCAAAGCTCTGGTGATGACGCCGTCTTGGGCTCCACGGTGACCTCCGTCTCGTAGTCCTCCTGGTCTTGGTCTTGTTGCACCAAAATGGCAACCTTTGCCTGATGCCTCGGTACTCCGCGGCTGCGCTTGCCCCCTTTGCACCAAAGAGGAAAGGAGGACACTGCGCGGGCTGGCACCCGCCTGGCGCCTCCGGTCGTCATGGCTTGCGTCACGGGCACCTCGTGAGGTACCCCGCCTTGATCTCTCCGCCTCCTCGTGAGCCAGCCTGACGAGGCCATGCCTGAGGAAGCTCCGCGTCGTCCGCCCCGCGAGGCTTGGCCCCTCGCGAGGGTCTTGGGGTTTGTTTTGGTGAAGATGGGCCGCGTTGGGCCCCCCTTTGAGCCACGCCGTAGGCCGCAGGCAGGCATGTCTGGGGACCCCCGTTTCCAGAACACCGACAGGCGTGCCCCCCTACCTTGTGGGCCCCCTGGTGGCCCTCCGATGTCCATCTTCTGCTATATGAAGTCTTTCGATGAGGAAAAATAATAGCCATCTTCTCGGACGAAACTCCGCCGCCACGAGGCGGAACCTTTGCGGAACCAATCTAGGGCTCTGGCGGAGCTGTTCTACCGGGGAAACTTCTCTCTGGGAGGGGGAAATCATCGCCATCGTTATCACCAACGCTCCTCTCATCGGGAGAGGGCAATCTCCATCAACATCTTCACCAGCACCATCTCCTCTCAAAACCCTAGTTCATCTCTTGTATCCAATTGTTGTGTCTAAGTCCGGGATTGGTACCTGTGGGTTGCTAGTAGTGTTAATTACTCCTTGTAGTTGATGCTAGTTGGTTTAATTGGTGGAAGATCATATGTTCAGATCCTATATGCACATTAATACCCCTCTGATTATGAACATGAATATGCTTTGTGAGTAGTTACGTTTGTTCCTGATGACAGGGGAGAAGTCTTGCTATTAGTGCTCATGTGAATTTAGTTTTCGTTCAATATTTTGATGAGATGTATGTTGTCTCTCCTCTAGTGGTGTTATGTGAACGTCGACTACATGAAACTTCACAATTATTTGGGCCTAGAGGAAGGCATTGGGAAGTAATAAGTAGATGATGGGTTGCTAGAGTGACAGAAGCTTAAACCCTAGTTTATGCGTTGCTTCGTAAGGGGCTGATTTGGATCCATATGTTTCATGCTATGGTTAGGTTTACCTTAATACTTTTGTTGTAGTTGCGGATGCTTGCAATAGAGGTTAATCATAAGTGCGATGCTTGTCCAAGTAAGGACAGCACCCAAGCACCGGTCCACCCACATATCAGATTATCAAAGTACCGAACGCGAATCATATGAACATGATGAAAACTAGCTTGACGATATTCCCATGTGTCCTCGGGAGCACTTTTCTCTATATGAGCGTTTGTCCAGGGTTGTCCTTTGCTACAAAAAGGATTGGGCCACCTTGCTGCACTTTATTTACTTTTGTTACTTGTTGCTCGTTACAAATTATCCTATCACAAAACTATCTATCACCACTTATTTCAGTACTTGCAGAGAATACCTTGCTGGAAACCGCTTATCATTTCCTTCTGCTCCTTGTTGGGTTCAACACTCTTACTTATCGAAAGGAATACGATAGATCCCCTATACTTGTGGGTAATCAAGCGCGAGCAGGAGGTGGAGGAATCCGTGGCTGCTTTCAAGAAAAGTCATGAGGAATTAAAGAAGGAGCTGGAGGATTTCGCCGCCTGGCGATCCATCGACGAGTAGAGATAGTAGCCACCCAAATCGTTGTCTGCAATTTCCTTCTTGTCTTTCCCCCGTGTCTTCCGGGCTTTGCCGCTTGTGGCATTTTAAATTATCCAGAATATGTAAGACAATTATTATGTGCGCCATTGTAAATTTGTCGTCGTATTATCCGTTGCCATTTTATTTGTGGTCGTATTATCCGTTGCCCTATGTGGCAATTTAAATTAGGGAAGGATACTAGTTGAAAATACGAACAAAGCAAATGCTTCCATGGGATCACAAGCACACACCCCCCATCCAGGTGCTTGATATGTCCATTTTGCATCATGCTTTTATATCGATATTTATCGCATTATGGACTGTTATTTCACTTTATGTCACAATACTTATGGCTATTCTCTCTTATTTTACAAGGTTTACATAAAGAGGGAGAATGCCGGCAGCTGGAATTCTGGTCTGGGGAAGGAGCAAATAGAGACCTATTCTGCGCAACTCCAGAAGTACTGAAACTCCACGGAACGTCTTAAAAGAAATAAAGAAAAATCCACACCAAAGATGAAGGTCAAGGGGCCCACACCCTGCTCACGAGGGTGGGGGCGCGCCCCCTATCTCGTGGGCCCCCTGGTGGCTCTCCGATGCCCATCTTTTCTCCTATATGAGGTCTTTCGATGAGAAAAAAATAAGGAGGAACTTTCCGGGACGAGACTCCGCCGCCACGAGGCGGAACCTTGGCGGATCCACTCTAGAGCTCCGGCAGAGCTGTTCTGCCGGGGATATTTCCCTCCCGGAGGGGGAAATCATCACCATCGTCATAACCAACGCTCCTCTCATCGGGAGAGTGCAATCTCCATCAACATCTTCGCCGTCACCATCTCATCTCCAAACCCTAGTTCATCTCTTGTATCCAATTCTTGTCTCAAAGTCCGGGATTGGTGCTAGTAGGTTGCTAGTAGTGTTGATTACTCCTTGTAGTTGATGCTAGTTGGTTTAATTGGTGGAAGATCATATGTTCAGATCCTATATGCATATTATTACCCCTCTGATTATGAACATGAATATGCTTTGTGAGTAATTATGTTCGTTCCTGAGGACAAGGGAGAAGTCTTGCTATGAGTAGTCATGTGAATTTGGTATTCGTTTGATATTTTGATAAGATGTATGTTGTCTAGCCTCTAGTGGTGTTATGTGAACGTCGACTACATAACACTTCACCATTATTTGGGCCTAGAGGAAGGCATTGGGAAGTAATAAGTAGATGATGGGTTGCTAGAGTGACAGAAGCTTAAACCCTAGTTTATGCGTTGCTTCGTAAGGGGCTGATTTGGATCCATATGTTTCATGCTATGGTTAGGTTTACCTTAATACTTTTGTTGTAGTTGCGGATGCTTGCAATAGAGGTTAATCATAAGTGGGATGCTTGTTCAAGTAAGAACGGCACCCAAGCACCGGTCCACCCACATATCAAATTATCAAAGTATCGAACGCGAATCGTATGAAAGTGATGAAAACTAGCTTGACAATATTCCCATGTGTCCTCGGGAGCGCTTTTCCTATTATAAGAGTTTGTTCCGGCTTGTCCTTTGCTACAAAAGGATTGGGCCACCTTGCTGCACTTTTTTACTTTTGTTACTTGTTGCTCGTTACAATTTATCCTATCACAAAACTATCTGTTACCACTTATTTCAGTACTTGCAGAGAATACCTTGCTGAAAACTACTTATCATTTCCTTCTGCTCCTCATTGGGTTCGACACTCTTACTCATCGAAAGTACTACGATAGATCCCCTATACTTGTGGGTCAGCAGTGCTTTAATTAACCCATTAATGGAGAAGTTGTGAGCGAGGCGGGCGGCGGTTGGTGCATGGAGGTCAAAGAGCTCGCTATCCGGTGAGCATGGGCGGCCTTGCTGCTCGCACGTGTCCCGTCAAGCCTACAAGGTGGACAGGATGCACGCGTCCCGTCGAGCCTGTGCGGCGGACTTCTCGCACGCGTCCCGTTGAACCTGCACGGCGGACTTCTCGTGCTCGTCCCGTCTAATCAAACAACTGCACGCACACCACCGAGTATAGTGAAATTTCGACACAGTAAATATAATACAACCGGTTGCGATATTAACGTGTCAGCTTTTTGTTTCAAAAAGGCTTCGTTGGCTACTAATGTGTGCGCCTCTTCTCAAACTGGACGATTTTTTGACCACGGCATATATGTGCCATGTCATGAAACCATGCCAAGTTTCATGTTTTTTGGGTGACTTTTTTATTTACTGGGATTTAAAAACTGAGATTCTCATTGTTTCAGACGACGACAAGTTTGTAATTCATTCTCATTCCTTAAACGAGACCTAAACATGCACCCAATGACACATGTACGATTTCCCACCCATTTTGCTTCACTGGAGCATGTGGTTGTAGTTCAAATTTGCAATGCATAGAAAACTTAGTAATTAGTAATATATATACAATGGCCAAACGAACCCTGAACAGTTTCAAATTTCAGCCTGACACTCCTGTTATTCAATGTTGCCTGTAGAAAACAAAGTTCAAGGCGAGGAGAGGCATCGATTATCGTTTAGCCCACAAGAGGGTCATGTTTCCCTACCAGAACCACAAGGGTTGCGACAGGGTCCAGTTTGTAAAAGGCTTGTAATATAGCTTCACCCAAATTGGACAATTATATATACCATGTAGTGACACCATGCCAAGTTTCATGATTTCCTGGTGAGCTTTGGATTTACAGACATTTAAAAACCAAGATTCGCAATGTTTGTGGCTAGGCCAGGACGGCCAGACGGTTGAATTCGTTTTCATTCGTTCCATGGGACCTAAACATGCACCCCAAGGAAACATGTATGTTTTTCTAGCCATTTTGGTGCACTGGAGCATGTATTTGTAGTTTGGATTTGAATGATGGACATTAAATGCCTAGAAAATTCAATTAATGAATAAAAAGGTCAAACAAACACTGAATAATTTCAAAGTGCAGCGTGAATCTCCAGTTGTTCCGTGTCGCGTGTATAAGAAAATATGAGGCTAGAAGAGGGAGTGATTATCGTTTGGCCCACAAGGGGACATGTTTCCCTATCGAAACCATGAGGGTTCTTGCGACAGGCTTCGGTTTGTAAGAGGTTTGTAATAAAGCTTGGCCCAAATTGGCAATGTTTTCACCATGACATATATGTGCCATGACATGACACCTTGCCATCTTTGATGACTTTCTGGTGAGTTTAGGATTTATGGGGACTTAAAAATCAAGATTCGAAATGTTTGAGGAAGAGCCAGGACACTGGTACGGTTGTAATTCGTTCCCATTCCTAGCATGAGACCTAAACATGCACCCAAGGACACATGCATAATTTTTCTAGCCATTTTGGTGAACTAGAGCATGTATTTGTAGTTAAAATTTGAATTATGGACATTAAATGCCTATGAAACTCAATTAGTGTATAAAAAGGCCAAACGAACCCTGAATAAGTTTAAATTTCAGCACAGATATCATGTGGTTCCATGTTGCCCGTGGAAGAAAATACAAGGAAAAAAGAGGCAGTGATTACGTTTCTCCCACAAGGGGAACACGTTTCCCTATCAGAACCACGAGGCTTCTTTGAGAGAAGCTCTAGTTTTCGTAAGAGGTTTGTAATAAAGCTTGGCCCAAATTGGACAATGTTTTTACCACGACATATATGTGCCATGACGTGACACCATGCCACCTTTGATGACTTTCTGGTGCGTTTAGGATTTATGGGGACTTAAAAACCGAGATTCGAAATGTTTAAGTACAAGCCATGACACCAGTATGGTTGTAATTCGTTCCCATTCCTGGCATGGGACCTAAACATGCACCCAAGGACACATGTATAATTTTTCTAGCCATTTTGGTGAAATGGAGCATGTATTTGTAGTCCAGATTTGAATTATGGACATTAAATGCCTAGGAAACTCAATTAGTGTATCAAAAGGCCAAACGAACCCTGAATAAGTTTAAATTTCAGGACAGATATCTTGTCGTTCCATGTTGCCCGTAGAAAAAAATACAAGGTGAAAAGAGGCAGTGATTACGTTTCTCCCAAAAGGGGGACACGTTTCCCTATCGGAACCATGAGGCTTCTTTGAGAGAAGCTTCGGTTTGTAAGAGGCTTGTAATAAAACTTGCGCCACAATGGATGAAAAAAATTCTTCGACGTATAAGTGCGATGTCATGACACCATGGCAGGTTTCACGATTTTCAGCTTAGTTTTGGATTTACGGGGATTTAATAACAGAGATTCTTCTCACGAAATGTTTTCAAATAGCACACGGTTCACTCACAAAAGCCAATATTCAATGAAAACTTCATGGAAACCATATTTTAAAGTTTCATAAAAATCTAAAAAAATGTGGGGTGTTAAGAAGGTGATGTTTTATTGCGACACAAAATTTCAAGTTGAAAAACATTACGAGATGTCAGCTATGAAAAAGACTAATTCCTCCCTAAATAGTGACATTACTATTCGGCACTATTCAACACTGATTTTGTCTTTTTCATAGCTCACATCTCTTATTGTGTTTCAACTTGAAATTTTGTGTGCCAATAAAATATCATCCTCTTAACATCCTGCATTTTTTGATTTTTTTTTGAAACTTCAGAACATCTTTTTCTCGTGGTTTTCGCCGGTTTCCACCGAATGTTGGTTTCCGTATGATATTCCCCCCACCCCTTGCTGCGCGCGCGAAATGAGTCCTACGTTCTGACTGGCCAGAACCCAAACCCCACGGATCGTACGTGTGCACCGTTGGATGCTCCCAGATCGAACGGAAACCCCGAGCCCTTTCGACAGCACATGCAGTACATGGGTAAGCACTATGCGGATGCGTCGTGTAGCTCACGCTTCCTTCTCTACTAGGTTTTCATTCAAAATAGGCTACCGTTTCTCGCCACTCCTCTCATCGGTTTCCCGCCTCTTCTCCCAGATTTGCATGATGTAGATGTTCGTTTATTTCTTATAGTTCATCTCATCCAAAATCAATTAGTTTTGTAAAAAAACTATTTTAAGATTCATGGAATTGTCCATTGTAAAGGTAAAAACAAAAAGTGACAATTCATTCAGAAAAAAGGTTTGGACAATTAAGATAGTGAAGATTCTAGAGAACAAAGGAGAAGTGCTTGTGTTTAGAGGTTTGTGCATTATGCTTAAGTTCAACCATCGAGTCTTATAGATTGTACATGTGGAAGAATCTGGTGGAATGTAGATGATATCCAATGGCCAGTAGTGCTCGGATTTGCCATCTCTGTACCGTTGGATTGGCTTCATCCAACGAGCAACTTTCATAGTTATTTGCACACTATATATGTGTATAGACGTATAGATGTATAGATATATATAGATGTGTCCCATGCTAGACAAAATAAAGTTTGAGCGCATGCGTGGGACAAGCCCCCCCCCCCCGTGCTACCGCCTCGAAGTTGGGAAACTGACATCATAGGTATTGAACCAGACTTGGAGTCAGGTACGGCATTCGGTTTGTAATGTACTTGGCGTGGCCCATTGAAGTCGTGCATTTTGGATTTAAACACATCATAGACCATCGTACCCATACATATTTTCGGGCCACATGCAGTGTATACGGGGTCTTCTGATCGACCACGTCTCCCTTGTGCGGTTTTTTAGGACGACATGGATATCTGTGGGCTCCCCGAGTGTGTATATATATATATATATATCATCCCTTTGACCGATACTGTGGGGTATGTGTTGGCCATGAATGGATTCCTCCTAGTTCATGTTAGGGCCGATCACCGTCAAATGTTGGTCAACCAAAGCTAGAGCTCATGCGTTGTCAGGATTCCCTCCCAGATGCTCGGATTGCTAGGTTCGACCTACATCAAACCCTGCTTATGTATCTCGTCCTTATTAACTACCTTGCCTTCATGGTTGTTGTCTGTATCGAGAGGTAGGCACCACATCTAAATTGTACATTATTCTATATTGAAAACACACATCACCCCTTCCCAATGTACATCATTTTGGGCCGCATGCAAGAGGTGCTGGTTTTGTGGTCCCTCTCGTGCGATGTTTATGATGATTCAATCTATTGGCCCAAGCGGTTTATCGACAACAACAACTGTCATTTGACCAAACGAAAGATTCATTGGTCTGTCTTATGGTAGGTCATGGCGACATGCATGTATGACCAAAGTATCGATCATTACGTGCATCCGCCCACTGACACGAAGTGGGAGGTGGTGGGCCAAGCATCCTAGCTAGGTACGACATTATGTCATTATATAAATCCTAGCTAGGTGGTTGTTAGGGTGCTTTCGGGTTTGCGAGGCAGGTGCCACCAAAGTTATGCATTGTGTATTTAAAGTTTTAAACATCCCCAATATTCGTACATATATTTGGCCACTTCCAGGTGGTTCTTGATTTCTGGCCCCTCTCATCGATCTTCAATGACGTGTCCAACCGTGGGCCCCCGCGGGGTCAAAGTTATGCATTGGAATTTTGAACATCACATACCACCCTTTTCACTCATATATATTTGGGCCACATGCTGGTGTGGCTGTCTTTTAACCCTCCCTAACGTTATTTTTTGCTGCAAAGACTCTGATGATCCTCAACGTACACGGGGTATAATATCTAAACCATGTGCGATACAAGTGTGATGTGAATCACCACGACCGCGCAAGCGCGAGCAAATTAAGGTGGAGGTACTGGCTCAACTGTGTGCGATGCAAGTGCGCTAAAATCACCAGGACCGCGCAAGCACGAGCAAAGGCTGGAGGTACTGGCTCAACCATGTGCGATGCAAGTGCGTTGAAATCACCAGGACCGCGCAAGCACGAGCAAAGGGTGGATGTACTAGCTTAACCGTGTGCGATGCAAGTGCACTGTAAAAACCACCACTTGTGGAAGCTAAAGGCGGGTAAGTTTATTTGGAAATAAGGATGAACCGTGTGCGATAGACCAGCTAGCTAGAAATATAAAAAGCAAACTACCCGCCTTGAGCGTTGCAAAAATTGGTGGATCCGCGCCACTTTTTCTTATTATCATACACGCATATTGTTATTGGACCGTGTGCGATCTTGAGCACTACCACCCCGCATCAATTCCTTTACCCAAATTTTAGTAGCCGCCGTACTTCAACCGTCGCCCACACTCCTCTAGCACGGACCTTATAGTAAAATTTTAGCAGCTGAGGCATTTGAACCGTCACCCTCCCTCGTCCACCACCATCTCCACCCACCATTAGTAAAAATTTTAATAGCCGAGGCATATCCTCAAACACCACCCCCCTCCACAGTCCGCCACTCGCCCCCTCCCCCCTTTGAACCCTAGTTCGCGGCCGCTGCCGGCGTCGCCGCCAACCCTGCCAGTCTGCTTGTTCCTCCTAGCTTAGATAATAAAGTTCAGGTTATCCAGCGATTCCCATACCGTCGCCCCACTCCCCTGAGTTTTTAGATGAGGCCTGCGGTGTCCCTCCCCGCCAGGTCCACATCCCCTGCCCCAGAATGTCACAGCCTAAGCTCGACCACGTATCCCTGGGAGCCCGACGAGCGTTCGGCCAAGAAGATGTTTATCATGGCCTCTTTGGTGGACGTTGGCGAGGTGGCCGCCGTTTGCCCCGACCTGTCGATCCTGGAGCAACACGTCACCACGGAAGCCGGCGAAGACGTTGACTATGTTTCCATGCCGAAGGCTTCATGTCAGTGGGCTAGCGTATTACTTTATCTCGGGAAAGTTGTCTACGACATCAAGCTCGTCCACACCGACGTCTTCACGCGGGCCATGTCACAGGTTAAGTGGTCCATCCCCAACCCCTCTAGTTCAACCGCCATCGATCTCTTCGACGGACCTGCCGCTGATCTCCTCCGCCAAGCGGTCAAGGATTTGTGAGCTTTATACGCTATCGAGCCCATTTTGTCACTTCTGAAGGACACGTTCTACGGCGGCAGCTTGGGATCCTCAATTGCCAAGTCAGATCTCATCGACCACGACCACGACCACGAGGAGGGCACCGACTAAGGTTCTTCCAAGGTGAAACAACCCATCTGTGACATCAGAGAGCACACCATGGGTCTATGCTCTTCCAACTAGAAGGATCCCGTCCATGAAATGTGAGGCAACAATCTATTAGCAAATATTACCTTTTCTAGCTTGCCAACCCGTACCCTTTGTTGTAGTAGCATTTGTCGTGTGGTGCTTTAACTGTGCCGTGTTTAATTATTTCGGTTATGCAAAAATGTATTGTTCAATAGGTCTATGTGATGTTTAAGTATGCATTGTCCACTTTAGTTTCATGAATGGCTATATTTGGTTGTTTATAGTGAGTAGATGCCTTGTTTATCTGTATTTGGTTGTTAGGTTGGTTGGAGTGAGCATTTTTCAGTTATCGAGCAGATGCCTTGTTTATCTGTATTTGGTTCTTAGTTTGGTTGCAGTGAGTATTTGTCCAGTTATCAAGCAGATGCCTTGTTTATATGTATTTGGTTGTTAGGTTGCTTTTTTAGCATTTGTCCAGTTATCAAGTAGATGCCTTGTTTATCTGTATTTGGTTGTTAGGTTGCGTTTTTAGCATTTCTCCAGTTATCAAGCAGATGCCTTGTTTATCTTTATCTGCTTGTTTGGTTGGTTGCAGCGAGCATTTGTCCAGTTTTCAAGCATATGCCCTATTTATCTATATTTGCTTGTTAGGTTGGTTGCAGTGAGACTTTTTCCAGTTTTCAATGGCTAATTTGGTTGTTATATTGGTCATTTATGCCTTGTTTATTTCAGTCATTCACAATGTGTGGTTCATTATGTGCAAGTCGGAACTGTGCCGCTCGACTACATCAATACCAGTTTGAACGGCTATATTTGGTTCCAGTTATTCCTGGTGTAGTTAACACATGACCTTTGTTTCAGTTTTACACATTTATCCAGTTTGATGTTTAAGCATTACCTACGTTCTATTCATTTTCAACAATACTAGTTTGAATTGCAATATTTGATGGTTGTTAAGCCTGCTGTCGGTAACATTGCCTTCCATTTTATTTCTGCTTTAACAACATGCTGAAACCAACACATTCAAGCTATCATTTGGAGATGATGTTGTTTACCTTTCTATATTTGTTTGATGTTAAGATTGCTGTACTTATCATGCCTTTCCACTACTTATGCAGGGAAACAACGGGAGTGGCCATCATTTTCCGCCGAGGTTAGCTTCATCACTCGGCTTGTACTCCCCACGTCGTTCCATAATGTAGTGCATATAGATCCAGGCCTGGACACTAGTTAGCTTCTAATATTGACTTGTTGCTTGTAGTTACATATGCCCTTGGCAAGGATCCACGCATCGACCTTTTTTGCGTATGGGGTAATGAGATATTGATGAACAAGCATCAAGTGAGGAAACTGATAAGGATTATTAGCAAAAAGATACGAATGGTGGCAAGAAAATTATTTATTTATGCTCTATCCAACACAACAGTGAGTTGTAGGATGCTAACTACAAACTCTACAGCCTTCTCTTTTTACTGCCAATAATGAGTTGTTAGACAACAATGTCTGAATCTTTTTCGTTCCCAGTGGTTGCCGAAGCAGTTCACTCAAGATTACCTCGGAAAGTACATGATTGGTGGACACACAATGAAGGTTAAAGTATTTCATCCAAACTACAATGAGCATCGAGAAGTCCTAATGAAGACAGTGAAGGATGGATGGGCAGCCATCATAAGGGGTTGGCCTAGAGTCGCGCGCGCCTTACGCATGGAGGAGGGCACAATATGGGCATTCTGCTTCACCTTCTCCAGCAACCAGAATGTCTTTCGCCTCTCTCTTTACAGTCTTTAGTACAACTGTGGTTCATCATTCTTTACTTGGTGCTTCTATATTTCTTCAGTATATGTACATGTGCATTGAATTATGGATTCGTGGTTGAACCTATATTTGTAATAAACATGGTTAGATAGGAAATAAGTGATTGCCTACTTTCAAATTCATAACATGCGATTTTTAAATTAGGGATTAATTGAATTAATTATGGATTAAATAGGGATTACACTACACACAGATTGTGAAAGTGAAACGTCTGCGATATACATGGATATCAGAAACGTTTCTAGGACCCACTACGTGTGCAATCAATCTACACTGCACACACAAATTTCTCTTGAAAACTGTTTGCGTTAGGCCACCTTGCGCAAACGTTTATCACATAAAAAGTGTGTGTGATGGACAGCCTTTGCCACACAGTTTCTTTCTACGCACCGTGTGTGATGCATTCAATAACGCAAATGATAAAATTATTAATATCGTGTGCAATGACAACGCTATCACAAACAATTTAACGGGAAAAATTGTGTGTGATGTACATGTGAATGGAAACGTTCTCCTTGGGCGACTGTGTGGGATGTACATACGAACGGGAATGTTTAGTGGGGACTGACTGTGTGGGATGTACTTGCGACCGAAAACAATTTTGTCGTATAATTGTATTTTTAGCTGTACTATACATATTTCGTATTTGAGGGCTCGCCAGTCGCACACGACCTCACTTTGCCGAACGTGTGTGCCAGGAGGGCATATCCTCGATGGTTTCTGGGTCGTGTGGGAAGGACCCCCCCTATCGCCCACACTCACTTGGCAACAGTTCCAGATGCCGTCGCGGAAAGGGATTAAAACCGGTTGTTTAGGACCGACGCGCACCCGTGCTAATTTAGTAGCCAGTAGTGGAAATCATTGTCTGCATAAAGGGATTACTGGTCGAAAATCCTAGCAAAGCACGCTGGCAGGCACACAACAGTACAAGAGAGAGAGAGACGCACTTACAAGATCATAGCAATGCCACAGTCCAGGATCTTGGTTGGCCAAACTGTTAGATCCAGAAGAAACATCATCCTTGTTGTTTTTGCAAGCTGCATAACATGTAACAGCGACCTGTTAGTATATTTGAAGTACATCGGGCAGGTGATGTTGGACGGGTTTAAAGGTGACAAGTACCTAGGCCCTGGATGGTGCTTGGCATCTTGCCATACGGTGGGAATCGGGTTAGAAACATCAAGGGTGATGACGTTGCGCTGGCTGTCGGGGTCCCGTAAGGAGATCTACGACCATCGAGTAGGGTGTTTGTGGAGCGGCTTCGGTAGGGTGGACTATCGTGTGGGCGAAGCAGATCTAAGGCCCCGGATGAGGGCGTCGGTGACGCTGCTCTGGTGGTTGGGTTCTGGATGGTGTCGACGATGCAGATCCGTAGCCGTGGACGGGGCGTTAAAAGCTGCTTAGGTAGGTTGAATGAGGGTGCGACGAAGCAGATCTAAGGCCGTGGACTTGTGCGTTGGCAAAGCGGATCTGAGGCCGTGGACTTGTGCGTTGGCAAAGCGGCCCTGGTAGGGTTGAGAATGATATAGGCGAAGCTACTCTAGTAGGGTTGACGATGGTGTCGGCGAAGCAGCTCTGGTAGGGTTGAGGAAGGTGTCAGTGAAGAGGATCAGAGGCCGTCGAGGGGGGCATCGGTGTGGCGGCTCCGAGGGTGTGGATGAAGTGTCTCCGGTGGGGAGTATGAAGGAGCCACTACAGATGCGCTGCAGTTGACGGGAGCACCAGCGAAGTAGATCTGGCGCCGTGGATAAGGCCGACACTGAATGGGCTACGGTACAGTGGTGGATGAGCAGTCTACGTATTTCTAGGGGAGGTGGGAGGGGTAGATGCGGCCGCAGAAGCAGATTCGGCAAGGTGGACGCCGCTAGTAGTGAATGGGCTCTGGTACGCCAGTGGATGAGGAATCTAAGGTTTCGAGAGGGGAGGGGTAGAAATGCCGATGAAGTACGGACGATGTGATGTAAGATGCTCCGGTGTTGTGGAGTTAGTCGGTTTTGCGGTAGGGGGAGAGGAAATGGGGGTGTCGTGTGGTGGGGGAACCGGAAGTTACCAAAGTAGCCCCGACCTATTATGTAAATGAGGGCCGTATTGTAACTTTTGTTCTCCGTGCACGAAGGACAAAAGGGAAAATTCACATGCCAATGACTAGGTGGCCGAAATTTTAGAAGGAGGCGGGAGATTTTGCAGCCCGCGGGATCGTTCGTATCCAGTTTCAACTAATTTTGGACGGTGCTAGTGGCAAGGTCATGCGTGACTGAGTACACGGGGCACACATCAGTAGTTAATAACTGGTGTGAAGTCCACCCTAGAAAAAAGGCAATAACTTGGGATGATGCACCGATAACTTGGACGTTCACATGGGCACTGCCAATCGTATGGGTGTAGAGGCGCGTTCACAAAAAAAGGATCAAACGCTCAGTCTATGTATTTCACATGTAAATATATAATTTAGTGACATTGGTTATTTACTTTAAACGTCATGCATCGACATGTTATTGTAGAGGCGCACAAAAAGAAATGGATATTGTAGTCCCACAAAAGAAATGGATATTGTAGTCCGCTACTTAAAAGTGTTACCTCCTATGATTACATAGCCTCCATTTCATAAATTGTGTACCCGTTGAATTCATATATGAATATTACATATATTACTTCATAACAGAACCTTAAATCATCCAAGACTAATGAATTTGAATGCAAGACTAACAATGGTGCATGTACATGATAGCTACAGTGGTTGTTTGAAGAAACATCACTATAACTTTGGCATGCACAATTGAAAAGGATTATTTGGAAAAAAATGTGATATGTGAGTGTCCAATCTTTATAGGGTTGAATCGATATTGTATCTTTGGCCACAATACGAAGTAGATATTGATTTATGTTCAAGCGATGCACGCCCACAATCACTAGATAGTGATACGTGAATGAGTTGTGCAATCTCTCTCACACGCATACACATCTCATTTCTCCGTGGGAATCAGAATCACACACGTGCACTTCATGTATTTCTATCCCTCCGTCAAGGTTAGAATTCGTCTTTCTACCCCGTCCTACAAGTCTCTCACACAGAAACACCACGCTCTCTCTATCGAACACCCCCACCCCTTTAATTCCGCCCACCCACCGCCCCTAATGTCTCAAAGTATAATTATGTCTCACACACATATGCCTAAGGTTAACTCGAGTCCTGGAACCATATGAATATATACAATGGGATTCCAATAGAGCACCGTTTTTGATATTTCGCTCTCTCTCTCTCACACACACACACGCGCACACACGCGCGTAGACATTGTTTCTCTCTTCATTTTTTCCGGCACTTGCATGCACACCGCTTGGTTATCTCCGTGATGCTTTAAGTATGCCTCGCACACATGCTATCTACCTATCCCTTAATATAGATATGTGCCACACAAACTCCTTCTCCCTATATCTAAGTGTCACTGCCCCCCCACACCCCCACACACACAGTTCCCGACACCGAAGGAGTAGGGTGACACCTTGATCTTGATAGTAATATTTCTACTGGCCTCTCTCTCTCTCTCTCACACACACACACGAACACAGAAGGAGTAGGGTGGCACCTCGATCTTGATAGTAATCTATCTACTGGCTTCTCTCTCAAACACGCACACACACACACACTCGCTAGTTGTACCTCCGTGCCTACCGCGTGCACACTCTCGATATGTCTTTCTCGCCCTCCCCCCTCCCCACCGCCAACAATGATAGCAGAAGGGTGACAACTCGATCTTGATCTTAATCTATCAATTGGCTTCTCTCTCAAACACACACACACACACGTGCACTAGTTGTGTCTTTGTGCCTCACTCACACACAATCGATACGTCTTTCTCTCTGTATCCCCCTCGATATGTAGACTTCTCGCGCGCGCACAGTTGTAGTGACGATGATGCTGAACCCAGTGTGCCTTGCTTTTACCGGCCTCATGTGATAGTTTTCACCCTGTTTTCTATTAATTAACAAGACAAGCTTTTCTTTGTTACTACTAATGAATCTGAGATCATTCGGGGTAGACATAATATATATCACTTCAACCCAATTATCGCAGTAACTATTTTAAAAGAAACTAGCTAAATGCACGTGCGTTGCATGGAACATCAAGATGCATTTGTATGAGTAGTTTATCTTGTGAGAGAAAAGGATGAACTAGGGAAGACCTTATTCGCAAATGTGGAGAGGGGTGTGGGTATCTTTTTGCAAAATTTCCATAGTTTCCTTCCTATCCGTTAGATATAAACCCGACGGCCTATATTGCAGGATGGCAGGCACACCATCATCACCAGCTTTGTTTTCTACTCCCTCCATTCCTAAATATTTTTCTTTTTAGATATTTCAACAAGTGACTACATACGGATAAAAATGAGTGAATCTACACTCTAAAATATGTCTATATACACATCCGTATGTGGTAGTCCATTTGAAATCCAAAAAACACAAATATTTAGGAACGGAGGGAGTATAAGAGTAGACACAGAGATATATCTCCAGCATTGTCCACAACAAACATATGCTGGACTGGTTAGCGCTGGATGCTCGCAACGCGATGACCCGGTTTCGAATTCTGTCTTTAAATTTACATTTTTATATTATATATTATTTAATATATACTTCTTTCGCTACTGTACAGACAGTGGAACCCACAGAGTACTTAGAATACAAGATTAAGGATGGATTTGTTTCTTTTTAACTTTCTGTATGAAGCTGTAGATACAATTAACTCAAATGGATTGGGTGTGACTATTATTTCCAGCATAAGAGCATCTCCAACGGCATCGGGAAAATTTCCTCCCGCTTCCTTCTGCGGAGGACGGCATCCAACGCAAGCGGCATACATTTTTAGAGCTCTAACCAACCAGAGGAAATTCATGCAAACACGGAATGATTTCATATAAGCACGAACGATTTCGTATAAAAATGCCGGATCTTCGTATAAACATGACAGATTTCATTGCATTTACATGAACTAAGCGGTGCTAATCCGGCTCTCGTGGTATAATTAATACATAATATAAATGGTCGCCCGCGGATCCCTTTGTCTTCCTCATGTCCGGCAGACACTTGTGGGGTCAAGGAAGGTCCTCAGAAGAGACGAAGCAGCAAAGAAACCACCTGTATATGTAGTCGTCGCCTCGGCAGTGGCCTTCATGGGACCCAAGTGGCGACAGCCTCCCATGTTCTACTTCTCCTCGATGATGGCGGCAGACACGGAGAAGCTGGCCACCGACTCGTCGCTCTCCACGTACCCGACTTCTGTCTCTGCCTGCATGGCATTGTCGCAGGCAAGGGAGGCGCATCCACCACAGACACTGGTGGCGCGGGATGAGGCGACAGCGATGACACACGTGCCGCTATGCTTGCCGCCGTGCCGGCATGGAGCAACTCGCCACTCCTCATCGAGCTGAACTAGAGCGGCGAGTTGCTGAACCACACACCGACTTGGGGCGGCAACTGGCTCCGTCGGGCCAAGCAAGGTTGGTGAAGCACCGAGCGGCCTCGCTCGTATCCAGAGGGCTCGGCGGGCCACCGAGCCGGGTAGTATGCCAGAGAACGACTCCTCGGAAGCCATCGGAAGAGTGGAGAAAATGGTAAAGGAGGAGATGGGGGAGTGGCTAAGAAGTGTGATTCTTGCCCGCTGTCTGTCTGGTCTCGTTTAAATAGAGGACGGATGGTAGGAGCTTGCCCGGCGTCTGGCCTCATTTAAACTAAGGGAAGGCGGGAGGAGCTCGTCCGGCATTGTGTTTAATTCCATCCCGCTCAAGAACGGACGTGTGGCCGGAGTAGGTTTCTCAATTTGCATGTGGGCTTAACGGAGGCGAGGAGGCGTGTTCAGCCGGGCATGTAGCGGGCACCGCAGTACTAGTCGATTTGATAGCTACTCCCTCCTTTCCTATTTATAGGGCTCAATTCAAAAATCTCACCAACCAGGGTAGATGGTGAGTGGTGGAATACTTTTTGTAATTTGCAAAAGCACCCAATTAATGCTCTTGTTTTCCTCAAAATTTATATTTATCAATGTATTAATTGCAATGCGTGCATGCATAAAGTACATGCATTGGTTAATTTTCTCTTAATACTTGCATGCAATTATTTAATGCACCTTGCAATCTAAACTTGTGATGGGGAACAAACAAATTGAGCCTTATAAAATGGAAAAAAACTAAGATTTTGAGATAAGCACTATAAATCAGAAAGGAGGGAGTACTAGTAAACTAGGACAGTTCCCAATACGGCTTTAATGCAGATGAGGGAGAGGTTAGCGGTTCCCGAAATGTTGAACGACCATTGATGCATCCTCCTTCAATTAACATCCTGAATGCATGAGGGAAGTAATGGGAGGAGGACGGGGAAAAGAGGCAGACTGATGTGAATGCAACACAGTTTGCACTCATATAAAGGCGCCCCTCCATTCCAATGCATCTACCACATCATACGCACCTAAGCACCTACACTAAGCACAAAAGTGCTCACCCCAGACCCATGGCGGCGATGTGCGTGAGCGACCAGTGGTTGTGCCAGATGGTCCACGACGCCGGCCTGCGGCATGGCACCAAGGATCGTCTCCAGTTGGTGCTGGCGACCGGCTGGTTCATGGCCATCGTCGACGCTAGCTACGACTCTCAGTTGGACCAGATGATCGTCGCCACCATCAACAAGTTCACCGTTGTCAAGAAACTCGTGGACGACATCGCCATACTCCTCCAGCCCATGCGCTCGGGCTCCTCATTGCCTGCCACCCTAATCAGCCTCCATGGCGAGTACCTCTTTCAAGCACTGGTGGCCCTGCGACTACCTACCTACGCAACAAATAATGCCCACCTAGAGGTCACGCTCGCCGCGAGGCGCCTCGCCCTGCAAGAATTCGTCGACCTACACATCCACGTGTACGAGGAAGTCATGTACATAGGTATCTACAAGGACGGTGAGGACGCTGCGACGTTGGTCTTCGTCAACCGACTGGAAGCATTGGATTCATTTGTTAAGAAGCACCTTGACCTCGCCACAAAATCCGCCACTCCTAAGCCATCGGTCGGTGGCCTGACGCATTGAGTCGAGGAGGAGGTCGTACGTTGATGGATGCATCTTTCTTCTTGCCTTCTGTAACCACCACTACGATCACATCATCATGGCCTTAATTCTTAATTGCATTCTCATTCCAGTCAATACGGACATGTGCGATCCCTTTGCTCACATTTGGAGGCAATTATATGCGTCACTGTAACTAGTACTCCATCCGTTAATTTATAAGTTGTGCTTACCTTTTCCATCAACTTCGTCCTAACGCACGTGCATCTTTCTAGAAACACTACAACATGTCGGACCACTTGTGACCAAACCAACGATGTGCCAACCTAGCTACTACCCTGCTTATCTGGCGGAAAAAACCCTGCCCCAGCGATTCCAATCGTTATTTCTATCTATCGATCGTGCCAAGGAGCAGAACCAAATGTTACAATTTATACATGTTTCTCTACTCCTATAAAAGACTTAGTTGGTGATGGTGGTGTGTCTGCCATCCGTCATTTCCAACCATTCGATCTTCATCTAATGGCTGTGAGGTAAGTCGTGGCATTTTTGCAACAATAACCCACTCCTTTGCGGTAATCCACTTTTGAGCCCAGGCTCAGCTGCACCCTCCCTTATGAAAAAATCATAACAAATATTAGGAAAATTCAAAAAAAATCCAATTTTTTTGTGGTAGACAATTTGATGCATGAGGTACGCTCCAGTTTTCAAATCATTTGGACATTTGAGCAGCTCTCGGCAAAAAAGACAAATTCGGGGTATGTAAAAATGTTTACTATTCATGCACTGTTCTGACCCGATTTGTGTTTTTTGCTGAGAGCTTCTCAGAAGTCCAAATGATCTCAAATTTGGAGCTGACCTCACATAATAAATTGTCTACCATGAAAAAAAGATTGGAATTTTTTGAATTTGCTTTGAATTTTTTGTGATTTTTTTATGGACAGGTGCAGATGAGCCTGGGCACCGAAACGCCGCACTCACTTCTCTGCTCCAATTTGCAGAAACCCCTTATTATCTTGAAAGCAAGCACATCCCTCCCTCACCTCATCAAAACAGCCCAAGAAATATATTTTGTGTGAAAAGTAATATATTTTTAGTGGTATATATGCATATCAAAACATGTGTTTTCTTTCAAGTTTGTGAACAAGTACAATTCTACTTTGGATCCGTCGCAACACATAGGCACATTGCTAGTAAAAGAGAAAGGCCTGACGCGTTCGCGTCGCACCCCCACATGCCCGAGAATTGGGAGTACTCCATGGCCCATCAGGCACGCCACATAGCTAGGGAAGGCGTGTTGCCTAGCATTTTCACTTTCATGTGGGACCGCAGTTGAGCAAACCGACTATCAGCAAACCGCACCCCACCAGCCGCGTTGGAAAACAAAAATGAGGAGGGGAAGATCTAGCTGTAGCACGGAAGCCAAGAAATTTGGTATCATATGGGGCTTGTTGATAGAGTAGGAGCACTCCGTACTACTACTCCTACTACAAATTTTGCCCTACAACTACTACCACTATACAACTAGGTACGTGCACGACACAACATCGTAGGAACAAAAAACGGGAAGATCTTGTTTTCGGTGATTTATCTTTTTTTAGTCAACGTAGTATGAATAATATGATATGGGGGGCACCCATTAAGCTTATGCGGCTTGGTTGCATGGCTAGGAAAGGCTAGAGAAAATTAAATAGATAATGTGTTTAGAGTGCACTCCACTGAATAGATACTTTGGATCCATTGCAACGCACAGGACGACACATTGGTAGTAGTAAGAAACAAATTCTTGGTTTGGCACGAGTTCGTACTGTGGGAGCACCACAAGGCCTGGCGCAGGAGTTACATTTCCCTCTTGGGTCCCATGGGACCGAGCTTCAGTGGCTTAGTGCACCGGCCTATGAGTCAATGACATGTGTACCTTAAATGCGGCTAGCCTACATGTCATTCTCATGAAAGCAGAGCGGAGGTGGGACCGAGAGGGGTGAGGCGCAGGTCGGCGGAAAAGGATTGCCTGCTCCCCTCCCATGCTCCGATCCGTACTCCCGACCACTAATTTTCATCCAACGGTTATAATAGATCTCCTCGTGTGGGTCATTTATAGCCTCAAAGAAAGGTAAACAAAGGTTGTATTTCCAGGAAATAACTTCCTACATGAATCTGTACATGCATGGAAGACCCTTTCCTGCTCGTCCTCCTCCGGATCATCAGATGCATTGACAATGCCAGTGCCAACGCCAGAGCATCGCAACAGGTTCCGGCCTAAGCCATGTAGCACGCTGCGGCGCCAACGAGTACCACGTCCTCCACGCCAATATCGGCGTCTGGGCCATGCACATGCAGCTGCTCCCGTAGTATTTTACCCTCATGTTCGACTATGTACCACACCGATCTTGGACGAGACATTGGATCTTGTGGCCAAGAGAAGTCTTTGCTCGGCCGATGCATGTCGAGATGCTTGACTTCTGTGACGTGCCACACGATGTTTACTAGCTCGTGCTCTGGATGAGCGGCAGGGTGCTACTCCCGATCGTCAGTGGTGCGACGGCAACGATGACCGGGTGGGAGCTTGGGTGGGAGCCAGTGATCTACCCGGGGCACATAGCTCGACTTGGGCTCGAGATTCTGACCGCTTGCACCGTCCCGAGGATGTACCACTCAACGATGAGGCCGGAATGCTGGATACGCATATGCGTGCGCTCGTGGGTGGGAGCAACCTACTCAATAGATACCGGTTTGTGAACGTGATGTCCTCGACGTAGTTGAGCCAATGAGCTTGGAGGCGTTCCTACCGTCGTATGTTGACGCGTGGCTCAACAGCGTGCAACCACGTGCCAGCGTAGGTCGGCTACGGGGAAGCGGCATGAGTGTGGTTCAAGATGCCCAGTTGGCCGTTGTCACGGCGGCGTTCGCGACTCACTCGTTTGAGTTGAACCGGCCGGTGGTGGCCTGACCGTGGTGAGGGTGCCACGGCTAGACGCCGGGGCGTTATGAGGCGTGATGTCCATGGAAGGAAACTATGGCAATTAAACAAAAAGATATCCAAACCCCTCTCCACATTTGGAAATAAGGCCTTCCATCATTCATCCTTTTCTCCCACAAGATAAACTACTCATACAAATGCATCTTGATGTTCTGTGCAGCGCATGGGAATCTTGCTAGTAAGAAACAAATCTCGAGTTTGGCACAAGTTCGTGCAGTGGTAGCACCACAAGGCCTGGCGCAGGAGTTACTGTCGGATTTTGGGTTCCGACAAAACCCTTGAGGTTCGAACACTGTGGTGCGCACAAAGATCTCTCCCCCTCTCTAGCTCACACACTCTAAGATCTCACGGCCTAGCTCGACGAACCCAAAGAACACGAGACACAAGATTTAAACTGGTTCGGGCCACCGTTGTGGTGTAATACACTAGTCCGGTGTGGTGTGGTGGATTGCCTCTTGGGCTGAGGATGAACAGTTACAAGGGAAGAACAGCCTCCTGAGGAGAGGTGTTCTAGTGCTCGGTGAGCTTGTGTGGTTGGGGATGATCTGGATGAGCTTGTCCCCTTCTATGGTGGTGGCTAGTCCTATATATAGAGGCCCGGGCCCTCTTCCCAAATATCGAGCGGGAAGGGATCCCACAACGGCCAAGTTCGAAGGAAGACAACTAGTACAAGTTATCATGATAAAAGTAGTCTTCGCTTGCCAAAGGCTCTGGTGGTGACGCCGCCTTGGGCTCCACGGTGACCTCCATTGTCAAATGTGGGGTTCCGGAAAACCCTTAAGGTTCGAACACTTGGGTGCGCGCGAAGTCTTTCCTTCCTACCGATCTACGCCCTAGCTCGCTAAGATCTCGCAGACAAACTCCATGAACTCGCAACACCGAAAGACACGAGGTTTATACTGGTTCGGGCGACCATTGTGGTGTAATACCCTACTCCGGTGTGGTGGTGGTGGATTGCCTCTGGTGCTGATGATGAACAGTACAAGGGAAGAACAGCCTCCTGAGGTTGAGGTGTTCTTGTGAGTAGGCTCTCGATCGGGTTGGATCAAGCTAAGATCTGATGCCTCTACTATGGTGGCTAGCTCTACTTATATAGGACCTGGTCCTCTTCCCAAATATCGCGGTGGAAGGGAGCCAACAATGGTGTGCAAATTTGAAGGGGGACAACTAGTACAAGCTATCCTGACAAAAGTGGTCTTCGCCTGCGAAAAGCTTTGGCGGTGACGCCGTCTTGGGCTCCACGATGACCTCCATCTTGCCGTCCTCCTGGTCTTGGTCTCGTTGCACTAATATAGCAACCTTTGCCTGATGCCCCGGTACTCTTCGTCTGCGCTGGCCTCCTTAGCACGAAAGAGGAAATAAGGATGTTGTGCGCGCTGGCGCCCGCCTGGTGTCGTGCGTCATGGCTCTTGTCATGGGGGCCTCGTGAGGTTTGCGCCGCCTTGATATCTCTGCTCCTCGTCAGCCTGCCTGGCTAGGCCACCCCAGAGGATGCCTTGCGTCGTCCGCCTCACAAGGCTTGGACCCTCGCGGGGGTCTTGGATGCTTTGTTGGTGAAGATGGGCCGTACAGCCCGCTGGCTCAGCCACGCCGCGGGCCGCAGGTAGGCAAGTCTGGGGACCCCCGTTCCAAGAACACCGACATCCATCCTGCCATCCCGCTGGTCTTGGTCTTGTTGCACCGATGTGGAAAACTTTGCCTGATGCCTCGGGACTCCTCGCCTGCGCTTGCCTCTTTAGCACCAAAGAGGAAACAAGGACACTGCGCGCTGGCACCCGCCTGGCTCCAGTAGTCATGGCTTGCATCACGCAAACCTTGCGAGGTGTCCCTTGCCTTGATCTCACCGCCCCTCACGAGCCAGCCTGGTGAGTCCGCCCCTGAGGTGGTCTTGCATCATCTGCCTCGCGAGGCTTGTCCCCTTGCGAGGGTCTTGGATGTTTGCTGGTGAAGATAGGCCATATAGTGCCGCTGGTGGAGCCATGCCACGGGCCGCACGCAGGCAAGTCTGGGGACCCCCATTCCCAGAGCGCTGACAGTAGCCCCCAAGCCCAAGGTGCGCTCGAGCTTGGCTTCAAGCTGAAGCCAAAGGGCAAGTGCGGAGCGCCACGGGCCCCAACAGCCTGTGGCCCTGTTGACGCGTGGCGATTGGTTGGACGTGGGCAGCCCCGCTTCCACATGCAGCCTTGATATCCACCTGGTTAGGCGGCCACGGCGTCCTACACAGTTATTTCCCCCTTGCTGGCAATGCACTCCCGACTCCTCCGCTTCTTTGAACCTCAGCCTCCTCCCCATCCTACCTGATCTCAGTCCTCTCCATCGCCATGGCGCCGAACCGTACGGAGAAAGGGAAGAAGCCCCTGTCCTCAGCCAGCCCGCCTTTGGCTGTCGAGCTTGCCGTCGGCCGATCACAGGTGCTCAATGAGGAGGCCATGGACAAGGTCCGCCTTGCGCTTGCCACAAGCTTCAAAGAATGGGGAGGGACGGTGGCCTAGCCTGCGTCCTGAGCTTCTGTCCATAGAACAACAACTAAGGTCCAGTTCTTCTTCGAGGCCCTATGGGCCGGTCTGCTCCCCCCTTCTCTGCCTTCTTCAACGCCGTGCTTTCCCACTACCAGATTCATCTATTGCACCTAGATCCCCAATATGTTGCTCTTCCTGCCGTCTTTGCCTTTGTCTACGAGGCCATGGTGGGCATCGCCCCCTCTGTGGCCCTTCTGCGCCATGCCTTCTCGCTGGACCTGACCGAGCCCCGGCAATGCTCGGGGTGCCTGAGCTTCCAGGCCGTGGCGGCGACGGCCATCTCGGGGAATGACTTTGAGCTCCCATCATCTGCGAGCGGGTTCCAGACGCGGTGGGTGTATGTGGATGTCGGAGTGCTCAGCTCTTTGCTCTCGCCTCCATCTGCGCCCGCCGTTCCCAGCTCCTGCTGGGCTCACGAAAAGCTTACAAGCCCCCGCCTTGCCTTCGTCTGGCTCCGGCTGAGGAGGTTTAAAGACCTTGGCTTGACTGCGCCCATGGTGATGAAGGAGTTCCTCCGATGCCGCATCGCCCCAGTCGAGCACCATTCCCAGCCGATGTGGGACCTATCTATCGGCCCGTATCGCATGATGCTCCAGGAGTCAGAGCTTCCGCTTGAGGCACAAAGAACGGTGCTCGAGGTCCTGGCGGGCAACCCCTCGCCAGCCGATATGCCACCGGTGGGATGTCTCTTGTACTGTTGCTCGAACAGGGTGGAGTTCGCAGGGAAGATGCCCCCTTTGACGAATGGGGGCTGCGTCTGGTTGGCCTTGAGGGGTCCCGGGAGAACCCCGTCACCGTGGTTCCCCTCCTTGTCGTCGGCACCGAACTTTCCCCAAGAGTGGACGCAGGGGGGCAAGCACCACCGGAGGCTGGAGGTGCGTGCATCGAGGCGTCGAAGCCGCCCGCAGTTCCTGTGGCGTCATCTTCGGGAGCCCGCAATCCTCACGCTGAGGTGGCAGTTGAGGGGGCGACGCAACCCTCTTCTCTCAAGGCCGAAGTTCCCGAGGCCTCTGGAGGCCGTCACGAGGCGGTACTTGATGGCTCTCCCTAGCTTGGTGCTCCTGAGGTCACCTCCTTGGGAGCTTCACCAGCCGCACCCTGCGCTGGTCGCCACGCCCAATGCTTCGGCCAGCTCCGTGTAGACTTCGATGAACTCCGCAAGAGGAAGGGGTCCCAAAGTTGCAGCAGCGGCGCTTTACGGCCGTTGAAACAGAGGAAGTACATCACCATAGATAAGTAACACTACAGGAATCAGCTACTTTGCCGTCTGCGACGGTGGACGGCAAAGGCCTGAACGGCGGACAGCAAAGGCCTTTGCCGTCAGCCGCGGACGGCAAAAGGCTCCGGCAAAGTAGGCTTCGGTAAACAGCTACTTTGCCGTCTGCTACTGACGACAAAGTCTTTGCCGTCTGCGGCGGACGGCAAAGAGAGCACGGCGGATGGCAAAGAGAGCAGACGGCAATAATTGCGCTGTCAGTTCTGCTTTCCTTTCGGTTCTTTCATGTTTTGTAACGGCCTATCACATAGCGCCTCCAGATCGACTCTAGCCTTAGTATTATCCTTTGACTTCCCATCTATGCCGAACAATGTACCAAAAAGTGCCTCGGCGATATTCTTCTCAGTGTGCATCACGTCGATGTTGTGTGGGCAAAGGAGGTCTTTGAAGTAAGGCAGATCCCATAAGCATGTTTTGTGAGTCCACGCATGCTTAGTATTATACCCCTTGAAGTACCCTGGACGTTGTGGATCTGGCTCGAGAGCGTTTAACTGATCCAGGGTCTGTTGGCCTGTCAATGCAGGTGGTGCAGAGTTTTTGACAACTCTACCCCTGATGAAGTTCTTCTTGTCTTTCCTGAACTTATGGCGAGGATCCAGGAACTGTCTATGCATGTCGAAGCAAGAAAACTTGCGACCGGCCTGAAGCCAACGAAACTCAAGAGCTCCCTTGCATGTGGGGCACGGGAACCTTCCATGCACACACCAGCCAACGAATAGCGCATACGCCGGCAAGTCATGCGTCGAGTACATGTACCAGACATGCATTATGAAGTTCCGTTTGCTAAAGGCGTCGTATGTCTTGAATCCATTATCCCAGGCTTCTTGCAATTCGTCCTTAAGCGGCTGCATGTACACATTCATATTTTTGCCCGGATAGTTGGGTCCTGGAATTACAAATGTCAGGAAAATGTTCTTTCTTTGCATAATCTGTCCGGGGGGAGATTGAGTGGAAAGACAAATACGGGCCAACAACTGTATTGGGCTGCCGTCATACCAAACACACTGAACCCATCCGTGCTGATGCCGACTCGAGGATGCCTCGGATCTGCCGCTTTGTCAGCATGTAATTCATCAAACCTTTTCCACGCAACACCATCCGATGTGTGTACCATCATCAGATTCCCATCTGCATCTAGTTCGGTTCTTTTGCCTGTTTTGTGCCATGTCATCTGTCTGGCCGTCTCTTCGACCATGAAAAGACGTTGAAGTCTTGGTACGATTGGCATATACCGAAGAACACTAACGGGGATTTTGGTCTGTGTCTTCTCACCCATACGTTGTCTACCACAATATACCTGGAAGACTTGCAAATGGGACAATAGTTCAAGTCCGCATAGTCAAGCCTAAATAAGGCACATCCTTTCTCACAGGCATGTATCTTCTCATAGGGCATCTTCAGTGCACGGAGGATTTTGTCCGACTGGTACAGGTTTGCAGGCATTACATGGCCTTTGGGTAGAAAGCGTCCAAATACTGTCATAATTGCGTCATAGCATTCTCTGCCCAAGTTGAACTGAGCCTTCAGAGCCATTACTTGTGAGATGGCATCCAACTAACAAAGCTCAGTGTGCTTGTGGAGCGGACGTTTTGAAGACTCCAACATTTCATTGAAGGCCTTTGCAGATTCCTCCATCTCCTCGTCCGAATCCCGAGCATCATCATAGCCTTGCACCATGTTTTCCATCCCGGTACCATGCTCGTCGGTGCGACGACGATCCACCTCAGCTCGGTCATGTTGGGCAGACTCACCATGAAATGTCCACACCGTATAATCGGGCGTAAAACCACTCTTCTGCAGGTGTTTGCCCATTTCAGCCTCTGTCTTCTTTTCCCAATTGCCGCACCGGAAACAGGGGCACCAGGTTTTCTTTTGGCCATTTGCAAATGCGGCTTGCACAAACCCCTTAGTTTTTGTGAACCATTCATCGCTCCATTTGTTCTGACCAGTGTGACCAGTATACATCCAAGCACGGTCACTCATCTTGACTTTCAGAGCTACTGGACACACAACAATTATATATGTAATTCACCATGTATGTATTCATCAGTTGATCTACTTTGTCAATTTTATTACGTCCATGCAACCTACACTCTAATACTTAATGATAGGTCCTAATCCCACCCGTGTATGTGTAGATTGGGTATATTTTCCCATGCTATGCTCCGGATCCGATGCAAAATTTCGGCAGCACCTCCCCGCTGTTCTCCTGATACACGTCTCTGCAATAAACAGAGAGGATGTGTACCCGGAGAACAACAGGGGAGGCACTGACGAAATATATGCGTCGGATCCGGAGCAAAGCATATGGAAAAACGAACCCAATCTACACATACTCGGGCTGTCCATGGATAGCGTTGGACAATTCGAAAGAATCAAGGTTATAAATATGCAAATGCATGCATATTTATAACTATGACGCTTTCGAACGGGAGACACATATTGGTTACGCATACTGATGATTCAAGACACATATATAGCTAGCTATCAAGTTTCATCGGAATAGATCAAATAATTAATGGGGGAGGAGGACTTGTCATTTGTGCTCACCCACGAACGAAGGGGCAGAGCTCGTCAAACGCACGGCGAGGTCGTCGAACACCAAACCTCGCAGCGATGAAACAACTGCACATTTAAAACTACACGATCAACACAATTATATATGATGTTTTTCATAACAAAATCGAAAAATATATGACCTAACTAATAATTCACAAATATATGACCCCGTCGGCCTCTGGAAGGCCAAAGAACACCTTTTCGGGAGGTGTCGGTGGTCGGGGTGTCCTATCGGTGTCGGGGTGCCGGGTCGGGGTCGGGGTGCCGTGTCAGTGTCGGGGTAAGGGTGGGTGTGGTGTCAGGGTGTCGGTGTCGGGGTGTCGTGTCGGTGTCGGGGTGTCGTGTCGGTGTCGGGGTCGGGGTCTCGGGGTCGGGGTGTCAGGTCGGGGTGCCGGGTCGGGGTCGGGGTGCTGTGTCGGTGTCGGGGTCGGGGTGTCGGGTCAGGCTCGGGGTCGGCGTGTCGGGGTCGGGGTCTAGGGGTCGGGGTGTCGTGTCGGGGTGCCGGGTCGGGGTTGGGGTGCCGTGTCGGGTCGGGGTGCCGTGTCGGGTCGGGTTTTTTTCCTCTTTTTTCCTTTTCTTCTTCTTCCTATTCTTCCTTTTCTTCCTTCTTCTTCTTCTTCTTCTTCTTCTTCTTCTTCTTCTTCTTCTTCTTCTTCTTCTTCTTCTTCTTCTTCTTCTTCTTCTTCTTCTTTCCTTTTTCCTTTTCTTCTTCTCCTCCTCTCCTCTTTCTTCTTCTTCTTCTTCTTCTTCCTCTTCTTCTTTTTCTTCTCCTCCTCCTCTTCTTCTTCTTCCTTTCCTTTTTCCTCTTCTTCTTCTCCTCCTCTCCTCTTTTTCTCTTCTTCTTCTTCTTTCCTCAAACTAAACTAAACCTAAAACTAAAACTAAAACTAAATCTAAATTAAACATAAACCTAAAACTAATAAAACAGAAAAAAAAGGAAAAAACTAAATCTAAACCTAAAACTAAACTAAAACTAAACTAAAACTAAACCTAAAACTAAATCTAAACTAAAACTAGAAAAGAAAAAAAACAGAAAAAAAACAGAAAAAAGGAGGGGGCTCACCTGGGGCAGGGCCGGTGGAGGAGGGGGGCGGGGCGGTGGAGGAGCTGGCCGGGGCGCCGGGGCGGCCTGGGGCGGCGGGGGGCCGGGCCCGGGGCGGCGGAGGAGCTGGCCGGGGCGCCCTAGGGCGGCGGGGGGCCGGGCCCGGGGCGGTGGGGCGCGGGGCGGCGGGGCGGCGGGGCGGCGGGGGGCCGGGGCGGCGTGGGGCCGGGGCGGGGGGGCGACGGGGCGGCGGGGTCCCGGGGAGGCGGGGGCGACGGGGCGGCGGCGGCGGGGGCGAGAGGCGGCGGCGGTGGGCCGGGTGGGAAGTGGGGCGAGGAGAGAACAGAGAGGGGCGGGGGGCATACGGGCCATTAGGTACTGCCTCTTTGCCGTCCGCCCCTCTTTGCCGTCCGCCTTTTGCCTCTTTGCCGTCTGCTGGCAGACGGCAAAGAGGTGGGCCGTTAAGTGTTTCCCAAACGGGCGGGGGGTGGGGGCCACCTCTCTCTTTGTCGTCCGCCAGCTGACGGCAAAGATTCTTTGCCGTCAGCTGGCAGACGGCAAAGAGCTTGTTTGCCGTCCGCCAGATCTTTGCCGTCCGCTTTTTGGTAGCTGATGGCAAAGAGCTTCTTTGCCGTCAGCTAGCAGACGGCAAAGAGCTGGCAGATGGCAAATTAGCTGATTCCAGTAGTGTAAGTACCTTATCTTTTTAATTCCTTGAATGTTGCTTCCCTTCCTGATGGTGGCTCTTCAGGATCCCATCTGCTAAGGCCGCGAAGCCCCTCGGGAAGCAACCTCCTCCTTCCTCGGATCTCCCGCTGGCCTTGAGCGTCCCAGGCCATCATGCTGCCCTCGGCGCAAAGGTCGGCCGGAGAGGCAGACGCACAAGCCTGGCGCCTCGAGCCCGCGCTCCTGCCATCTCTTCTTCGTGGCCTTGTCGGGGGTGCGACGAGCGTGCCAAGGGCTCCTCCTCTGGTCGTGGGCGGCGGTTGGATGGCTTCGGTCTTGGTTCCATCTTCGAGCATCAGACCCTCCCCCATGCAGGCCTTCGCCCGTGGCCCAGCTGATGATCGGGGAAGTTCCAGCCCCCAGCCCCCTGCTGGAAGGGAGCGAGCCGCTTCAGGCCCCTTCAGTGACCCCGCTGCGGAGGACGGAATCGACCGTGCGCTCGAGCTTGCGCGCGAGCGGGGTGTGGTCCGCCATGAGCTCTTCCGGGAGGCGATGGGTGCGATGAGCTGGCTCGGTGTAGAACTCGTGGATGTAGACGCGCGCCTCGAGGTCGAGGGTCTTCGGCTGATGGAGGAGTGGCACAAACTGAAGGTGGACATCAACCTTGGGCGCCACCAGCGCGATCTTGACAATGAGAAGGCCGAGGCATCTCTTGCGGCCTCGCGTGAGGCCTGCACTTGAGCCTTGGAAGAAGCCAGGGAAGCAGATCGTCGCCGTGAGATCAGGGAGAAACGCGCGTGGGAGATCCAAGCCCGGAGCACGTCGTTGGAGCAGCAAGTGTAGGCGCGCAAGGCCGCCCTAGCATCGATGAAGGGGACGCCTGCCGAGGAGGAAGAGATCCTGAAGTGTGAGGAAGAGCTGGCGCTGGAAGCCACGGAGCGCAGCCTTGAGCTTGAGCGGTTGGAGACAAGGGAGCGCCAAGTCGCCCAAGCAAAGGAGGCTGTCGGTGCACACGAGGCCAGGGCTCAGGAGGAGGTAGACTACCGGGTGGCCGAGGCTCACGCGGATCTTGAGGGCAGGTACGACCTGAAGTTGGAGCTCGTGGAGGCCGAAGCGGTGGTTAGGACTAATGCCCTCAGGTTAGGGTTGACTGAGGCGGAGTGAGGGAGTCCTGGATTAGGGGGTCTCCGGACAGCCGGAGTATCTCCATTGGCCGGACTGTTAGACTATGAAGATACAAGATTGAAGACTTCGTCTCTTGTCCGGATGGGACTCTACTTGGCGTGGAAGGCAAGCTAGGCAATATGTATATGGATATCTGCTCCTTTGTAGCCGACCTTGTGTAACCCTGACCCTCTCCGGTGTCTATATAAACCAAAGGGTTTTAGTCCGTAGGACGACAATCAGAACATACAATCATACCATAGGCTAGCTTCTAGGGTTTAGCCTCTCTGATCTCGTGGTAGATCTACTCTTGTAACACCCATATCATCAATATTAATCAAGCAGGACGTAGGGTTTTACCTCCATCAAGAGGGCCCTAACCTGGGTAAAACATCGTGTCCCCTGCCTCCTGTTACCATCCGGCCTAGACGCATAGTTCGGGGCCCCCCTACCCGAGATCCGCCGGTTTTGACACCAACATTGGTGCTTTCATTGAGAATTCCTCTGTGACGTCGCTGTTAGGTTTGATGGCTCCTACTATCATCAACAGTGATGCGGTCCAGGGTGAGACTTTTCTCCCCGGACAGATCTTCGTATTTGGCGGCTTTGCACTGCGGGCTAATTCGCTTGGCCATCTGGAGCAGATTGAAAGCTATGCCCCTGGCCGTCAGGTCAGATTTGGAAGTTTGAACTACATGGCTGACATCCGCGGAGACTTGATCTTCGACGGATTCGAGCCATAGCCGGGCACGCCGCACTGTCGCGATGGGTATGACCTAGCTCTGCCGCTGAACTGTACCCCAGAGGCCGCGCCCGCACCAGCTCCGACCCTTAGCTCGGAGCCAGCTGTGCCAATCGAGGACAGGTGGTTAGACACCGCCTCAGGGGCTCCAGTCTCGAGGGCGATCAAGCCAAACACCAGCATAATCCTCTGGGCAGCCCGTGACTCCAAGGTGCCGGACTCTTTTTCTGACTCCGAACCGCCCGCGACCCTGCCAATCGAATCCGATTGGGCGCCGATCATGGAATTCACCGCCGTAGATATCTTTCAGCACTCACCCTTTGGCGACATTCTGAATTCACTAAGGTCTCTCTCTTTGTCAAGAGAGCCCTGGCCAGACTATGGCCAACAGGATTGGGATGCGGATGACGAAGAAATTCGACGCCCACCCACCACCCACTTCATAGCCACTGTCGATGATTTAACCGACATGCTCGACTTTGACTCTGAAGACATCGACGGTATGGACGACGATGTAGGAGACGAACATGAACCAGCACCTATAGGGCACTGGAAAGCCACCTCGTCATATGACATATACATGGTGGATACACCCAATGAAGGCAATGGCAAGAAGATAGCGGAGGATGACCCCTCCAAGAAGCAACCCACGCGCCGACGTCAGCAGCGCTGCTCTAAGTCCCGCCAAAGCAAAAGTGGTGATACCGGCAGAGGAGATAATAATACTCCGGACAGTGCCGAGGACAACAACAATCCCCTCCAGCAAGATTTAGAGCAGGAGATGAAGGAGCCAGCTCTCCTGAGAGAGCGGTAGATGGAGAGGAGGAGGATGAAAATTACATCCCCCCCTCCGAAGACGAGGCAAGCCTCGGCGACGATGAATTCGCCGTCCCAGAAGATCCTGTCGAACAAGAGCGCTTCAAGCGACGGCTTATGGCCACGGCAAATAGCCTGAAGAAAAAGCAGCAGCAGCTTCAAGCTGCTCAAGATCTGCTAGCTGACAAATGGACTGAAGTCCTCGCGGCCGAGGAATATAAAATCGAGCGTCCCTCCAAGAGTTACCCAAGTCGTAGGTTACTACCCCGACTGGAGGAAGAAGCGTATGATACGACTGATCGGCCACCTCATGGCCGCGATAGAGAGGCATTCCAGCCAAAAGCTCAGCCTCCACCCCAATGCCATTCAAATAAAAAGGCATGGGGAGATACGCCAGACCTGGGAGACATATTGGAGGACAAGGCAAAGCACTCAAGATCGATCTACGGATCATGAGGGAGCACCACTCTGCGAGACGATAAACGTCACGCCGGATACAGTAAAAGCAAATCCGGCCGGGCCGAACACAGCGGGCAAGACCCATTCGAGCTGCGTCGCGATATAGCCCAATACAGAGGCGCCGCACACCCCTTATGCTTCATAGACGAAGTAATGGAACATCAATTCCCAGAAGGTTTCAAACCTGTAAATATTGAATCATACGACAGCACAACAGATCCCGCGGTATGGATTGAGGACTTCCTCCTCCACATCCACATGGCCCGCGGCGATGACTTACACGCCATCAAATACCTCCCACTAAAGCTCAAAGGACCAGCGCGGCATTGGCTTAACAGCTTGCCAGCGGACTCCATTAGCTGTTGGGAAGATCTGGAAGCCGCATTCCTCGACAACTTTCAGGGCACTTATGTGCGACCACCAGACGCCGATGACTTGAGCCACATAATTCAGCAGGCAGAAGAATCGGCCAGGCAATTCTGGACTCGATTCCTTACAAAGAAAAATGAAATCGTTGACTGTCCGGATGCGGAGGCCTTAGCAGCTTTCAAGCACAACATCCGAGACGAGTGGCTAGCCCGACACCTTGGCCAGGAAAAGCCGAAATCTATGGCAGCCCTCACGACGCTCATGACCCGCTTTTGTGCGGGAGAAGACAGCTGGCTGGCTCGTAGTAATAACATATCAAAGAACCATGGTACCTCAGATACCAAGTACGGAAATAGCAGGTCATGTCGCAACAAGCATAAGCGCCGCATTAGCAGCGAAAATACTGAGGATACGGCAGTTAATGCCGGATTCAAAGGCTCTAAACCCGATCAGCGGAAAAAGCCATTCAAACAAAGTACGCCGGGTCCGTCCATCTTGGACCGTATACTCGATCGCTTGTGTCAAATACACAGCACCCCAGACAAGCCAGCTAATCACACCAACAGGGATTGTTGGGTGTTCAAGAAGGCCGGCAAGTTAATTGCCGAAAACAAGGACAAGGGGCCGCATAGCGATGACGAGGAGGAACCCCGGCAATCGCATGTCGGATTTCGGATTCCGGCAGACCCTTGAGGTTCAAACACTGGGGTGCGCGCGGAGATCTCGCCTTCTACCTACCTACACCCCTCCGCCTCGCTGAGATCTAAGCAATGGGAAGAACATCACAAGAGACACATGGTTTATACTGGTTCGGGCCACCGTTGTGGTGTAATACCCTACTCCAGTGTGTGGTGTGGTGGATTGCCTCTTGGGCTGATGATGATGAGCGATACAAGGAAGAACAGCCTCGCGAGGGTCTGTTCTTGGTTGGGAGGATGAACTGCTAGGAGGAGTTCAGTTACCCTTCTCTTTCTCTCTCTTCTTGATTGCGACCCTAGCTAGTTTCTGGGTCGGCCGATCCTGGATCCTCTCTACCCTGGGGGTGGCTAGTCCTATTTATAGGCAAAGGCCCTGGGCCTCTTTCCCAAATATTGAGCGGGAAGGGCGCCAACAATTGGCCATTTTGAAGGGGAACACAGGTACACTTATCCAGACTAAAGTTGGTCCTTGCCTGCCAAAGGCTCAGGTGGTGACGCTGGCTTGGGCTCCACAATGACTTCCTTCCTGCTGTTGGTCTGGTCTTGGTCTCATTGCACCGAAACGGGTGCCTTTGCTTGATGCTCTCGCCTGCGCTTGCTCCCTTTGCACCAAAGAGGAAAGGAGGACACTGCGCGGGCTGGCGCCCGCCTGGCGCCCTTGGTCGTCATGGCTTGCGTCACGGGCACCTCGTGAGGTACCCTGCCTTGATCTCTCCGCCTCCTCGCGAGCCAGCTTGATGTGGCCGTGCTTGAGGAAGCTCTGTGTCGTCCGCCCCGCGAGGCTTGGCCCCTCGCGAGGGTCTTGGGGTTGTGTTGATGAAGATGGGCCGTGCTGGGCCCATCTTTGAGCCACGCCGCAGGCCGCAGGCAGGCAAGTCTAGGGACCCCCGTTCCCAGAACGCTGACAGTAGCCCCCGGGCCCAAGGCGTGCCCGGACTTGGCCGTGCTTGGAGGCGAAAGGACAAGGGCGAAGTGCCGCGGGCCCTAACAGCCTGCGGCCTTGGGCGCCGCGTGGCGGTTGATTGGGCGTGGGCGGCACTGTTCCCCCACGCCCCCCTTATTTGGTGCCTTGCTAGGTGGACTCGTAGTCGTACACAGCCGCTCCCCTTTCTGTTGCTCGAGCGCCCTCTGTCCTTCCTCCGCTCGAACTCCAGCTTCCGTCTTCAACCCAATCTCGAACCTTCCCCCCCTTCCTATCGCCATGGCTCCGACGAAGAAGGGAAGAGGGAAGAAACTCGTGCCTCCGCCTTGCTCGCCGCCGTTGGCAGCCCCCGCCGAGGTCTTGGGCAAGGTCAGCTTGACTCTGGCTATTATCTTCAACGAATGTGGGAGGACGACGGCCTGGCCCTCGTCCCCCTTCTCCATCAACAGGATAGCCACCGAGGTCCCGTATTTTGCCGACACCCTGTGGGCGGGTTTGGTTCCCCCCTTTTCTTATTTCTTCAATGCCGTGGTTTCCCACTATCAGATCCACATGGTGCATCTGGGTCCTGAATCCATCACCCTCCTTTCGGTCTTCGCCTTTGTTTGCGAGGCAATGATGGGCATCCGTCCTTTGGTTGCCTTGTTGCGCCACTTCTTCTCTCTGCGCCTTGTCGACCCTACCCAATGCTGGGCGTGCGTGAGCTTTGTTGCCGCGTCTGAGACAGCGGCCTCAGGGATTGACTTCAGGCTCCCTCCGCCCGCGGCTGGGTTCCGCGAGCGGTGGCTGTATGTGGATGCAGGGGTACCCAGCCCCCTGCTGTCGGAGCCAACTTCGCCTGCTGTCCCCAATTCGGGCTGGGGCCAGGAGACGCTTGAGAGCCCCCGGCTCATCTTCGTCAGGCACCGCTTGGCGTTCTTGAGGTCGCTTGGCGTGATAGCGCCCAAGGTGGTGAAGGAGTTCCTGCTTCGCCGCATTGCTCCTCTCCAACGCCACTCCTGCCGAATGTGGGCCTTCAGCGGGCGTGATGATCGTATGAGGCTCCAGGAAGAGGACCTGATGCCTGAAGTGCTGAGGACAGTGCTCTTGATCCTGACTGGAGACCCCAACCCCGGCAGCATCCAGCAGGGAGGGGCCTTGCTGTACCTCTGCCAGAACAGGGGCGATTTTGTGAACCAGATGCCTATCTTTGATGAGTGGGGGCCACGCCCCGCCGGCCTCCAGGGGCCTCGCGAGAACCCAGTGATGGTGACTGCCCTTCCAGTCGGCCAAGGCGGCTCTTCCTCAAGTGGCGGAGTAGGGAGGCATGAGGCGCCAGAGCCCGAGGGGGCTCCCGGCGGGGTGACAGCCCAGGGCGATGCTCATGAGGGAGCAGCTCTTGGGGCCCGTGCCGCTGAGGCTGAGGGTGGCAAGCAGCCGCCCTCAGCGCCTGTGACTGAGGCCCCTGAGGCCCCAGCCGCTTCTCTTGGTGAGGCGATCGGTTGCATGCATCAGGCAGGCGCCACTGACGCGGATCGCCTCGACGCTCCGTCTTCGTCGCTGGTTGATCCCTGCGCTCAACTCTTGGGCCGCTTCCGCGTGGACTTTGAGGCCCTCCCGAAGAGAAGGGAGGCCCTGGGCGACGATTACCCTTGTCTCCTGCTGAAGCATAGGAAGTACTTCGCCACTGATGAGTAAGCCTTCTCCTTTCCTAGCTCCCGATCCTTCTGTTGCTTTTACTGATCCTTGCTCCGCAGGCCCCTTCCAGCGGAGCTCGCGGAGACGAGTGAGGTGTCGTCCCGCTTGGCTCCTCCCCCTCCACCGTCCTCAAGCGCTCCGAGCAGCAGAGCCCTTGTGGTGAGGGCGATCGGAGAGGCGAACCGTCCCGAGGCGCATCGTGGCCCTGCGCACCTCGCGACCCTCCTTCGTGGGCCTTCTCGTGGCATAGCCAGACTGCCGTGGGCTTCTCGCCTGATCATGGACTGCGATTGGCTGAGGCGCTTCCTGCGCTCTTCATCTGGGGACGGGCTGGCTCTAGGCCGGGCTTCTGGCGTGACGTGCCCGGCCGTCGCGAGGGTGCCAGCTCCTAGCCCCCTGCCCGGAGGGGGAGTGCTGATTCGTGACCCCCGGCGATTGCTCGGGGCAGATGATGGTGTGGAAGACGTGCTTGAGCGCGCCCGGGAGCGTCGCGCTCTTCGCCAAGGGTTCCTTCGAAGGGCGGCTGACGCAGTGAGCTTGCTTGGTGAGGAGCTTGCTCGTGAAGACGTGCGCCTTGAGGCCGAGGGCCTGTGCCTGGCTGCAGAGAGGCGCGAGCTGGAGGGCGCCATCTCCCTTGCACGCCGTCAGCGCGATCTTGACGATGCAGAGGCCAAGGCGTCGCTGGTGGCCTCTCGGGAGGCCCGATCTTGGGCCGCTGAGGAGGCCCGGGAAGCCGACCGGTGGCGAGAGGCGGCGGAGGAGCGGGCTCGAAAGCTCCTGGCCTGGTGCCACTCACTGGAGGAGCAAGTGGAGCTGCACGAGGCAGCCCTCGCGTCGATGAAGGTGGCCTCTGACGACCCAGCAGAGCTCCAGAAGCGCGAGGAGGCGCTGACGCTGGAAGCCGCCGAACGTACCCGCGAGTACGAGCGCCTGGAGACGAGGGAGCGCTTGGTGACGCAGGCGGAGGATGATGTCGCTGCACGGGAAGCCTGTGTCCTGGAGGAGGTCGGACGTCGGGTGGCGATGGCGCGCTTGAGCCTCGAGCACGAGTTCGAGGAGAGGCTGGAGTTGATCCGGGCCGAGGCTGAAGGTAGGACTGCTGCCTTGAGGGCCAAGCTGGAGGAGGCGACGTGGCGGGCCGATGCTTTTCGGGCCGCCCTTGAGGTAGCGCAAGGGGAGTCAACCACCTCCCAGGCCGAGGTGCTCCTTCTTCGCCAGCGGGTGGAGGAGGCCGAGGTCGTCGCGCGCCAGAATGCGGACAAGATACGTCAGCGGCGGATCCTGGAGCATGAGCACGGCCCCATGTCACCACGCTCCGGGAGAGAGCCAACACAGCCTTGGGCAACCTCTGTGAGGCGGCTGTTGGCGAGCCGCACGCAGTCAACTATGCCGGCAACCATCAGTTCTTCACCGACGTGGTGACGCAGCTGGACGCGCGGTCGGTCAGGGCCGACAGGTTGGTGGAGGAGAGGAGCCTCGCCTTGCTCGGGCGCGCCTTTTCTCGCGTCTTCAGCCATGTCCGGAACATGGATCCCCACTTTGACTTTGACGCCGCCATCGCCCCAGTCCCCCAGGCCGTCCGAGACGACAAGGCGCACTGGGTGGAAGACAATGTGGATGCTCTTGTCAGGGCCTTCGCTTCAGACCATGACGGCGTGATCATGGCTGCTGACGAGGGCGGTGTGGTGAACGGCCCTGACGCTGCTGGCGGCGACGCAGACAGTGATGGAGAGTTCAGCAACGCCAGCAACGGTTCGGGTGGTGCTCCTGAGGACGCATTGGGGGATTTATCTGACTGATCATGCATCGTTCCTGTTCCCTTACCCTGCATGAATAGAACTCAGGTTTTGGCCTGATGGCTGTGAGAGCATTTTGGAGGGGGAGCCCCTCATGTATAACTTGTGTTCATCGTATTAGTAGACGTTACATTGCCCATGTGCCCGCGCCAAGTGGTTGGCTTAAGCGACGCGCTCGTCGACTAGTTTACCTTTGTCCCGTGCGGGCCCTGAGGTAGCCTGTGGGAGGCTGTGGTGTCCCGAGTGTCCCCTGATCGAATCCGTAGCATCTGCAGTAAAAAACCCTCCTGAGAGGACGCGGCGGCGGCAGTCTGGGCTGCGCGCAAGCTAGGCCTGACCCGGCTCGCGAGGGGCTCACAAGGGGAGGCAGCTGAGGCGAAGTGGTAACCAAAACGCGAGAAATTGCTTGAACGAGACTAAGCACCCCTTCCCCGAACACACGGAAATCTCAAATTCGAATCCAACTTAAATCCAGCGGGGGAAAGCGACAACCAAAGGGAAAAGCAACGAAAGCAGACAAAAGGCCGTGTCCGGCACCTAATCTAGTCTTGGACGTCTTCTCACCAGCACGGAGCTAAGTGCTGCCATTGGGCGTGGGAGGGAGCCCCAGGGCCTGAGGCCGGCACCCCTGAGACTCCGGGGCGTGTACAGCCCCACTCATTATTACGTGAGAGTGTCACGGGGCGGCGAGCTTCACAGGCACTGGGCCTTCTTCATAGGAACCGGCCTTGCTTCATATCGCCAGACGAGGGGCCCGCCTTGCGCCACCCTCTAGTGCCATCAATGACGACTGGAAACCAGGACGCCGCCGATGGGGTAGAGCGGTCGCCAGCGGTTCCCCCGACGACCACGGGTCCTCCGCCAGGGGCAGGCCTTGAGGCACCTCCCCAGCAGAGGGCCTACCTCCTGAGAACACCTTGCTCCGAACACCGCGGTGGTGATGTCGGATCTCGGCCCCTCTCCTACAGCCCCCTGTGCCCTCCTCCCGAGGGGTAGGAGATTGTGGGAGCGGGGCTGCTGCTCGCTGTGGCGACCTGCACCTCCTACGATCCATGATTAGCGTATGCTTGCTCCTGAGGAATTAGCGGTACCCGATAATCGTTGCCTCCAGCGTGGCCAGTGGGACCGTCCCGGGGCTCCTGGAAGGGCTCAGCTTCTGGCGCCTCATCCCCCCAGCTTGGGATGAGGAGCGAGCCTTGTTCGCCCTGGTGAGGGTGTCCTTGGTCCATCATGAGGGGCACGTATTCTTCTGGCGCCGTCATCCCGAAGGCCATGCTGTAGTGCTCCGCGTGCCACACAGCTCTGCTTGACGCGCCCACCATGGGGTCGTGGGTCACGTCGAGTCCTTCTTCTTCGCGGACCGGGAGCGGGGGTAGCGCCGCCGCCGGTCCGGTGCCGACAGCTTCGCCGGCGTTGGAGTAGCCTTGGAGCCCGCGGGCGCGCGCGGAGCCCCCGCGCGGGCCGCCCTAGGCTTGAGATGGGAGCTGGGTGTAGAAGGGGTGAGCCCCTGAGGCGGCGAAGCCCAGGAGCTCTGCCACCCACTCCAGCAGCACGTCGCGGCCGCCCTCCAGCAGCCTGCACTGCAGCAACTCCCCGGCAACCGTGAGCGCGGCCCTCGAGTTCGCCTGTTCCCGGCGGGTGTACGGTGTCGTGGTCACGGCGTGATTGGAGGCCCTTGCTGCCAACCGCGCTTGCCGTGGTGTGAGAGCTGTCGAAGCCTGTCCGCGTCGCCTGCGGCCCGCAGTGCCCTGCGGACCGCGAGCTGCCTGGGGCACGGGGTCGCCCGAGGCGAGCGGCTCTGCACAGGCGGGCCACGCCGCCCATGGATCTGGGTTGCCCGCCTGGTCGCCGGACATGGTCATGACGACGCGGCGGGGCACGAAGTGGTAGAAGGTGGATTCCGGCGCACCCCTACCTGGCGTGCCAAATGTCGGATTTCCTGTTCCGGCAGACCCTTGAGGTTCGAACACTGGGGTGCACGCGGAGATCTCGCCTTCTACCTACCTGCACCCCTCCGCCTCGCTGAGATCTAAGCTATGGGAAGAACAACACAAGAGACATAGGGTTTATACTGGTTCGGGCCACCGTTGTGGTGTAATACCCTACTCCAGTGTGTGGTGTGGTGGATTGCCTCTTGGGCTGATGATGATGAGAGATACAAGGAAGAACAGCCTCGCGAGGGTCTGTTCTTGGTTGGGAGGATGAACTGCTAGGAGGAGTTCAGTCACCCTTCTCTTTCTCTCTCTTCTTGATTGCGACCCTAGCTAGTTTCTGGGTTGGCCGATCCTGGATCCTCTCTACCCTGGGGGTGGCTAGTCCTATTTATAGGCAAAGGCCCTGGGCCTCTTCCCCAAATATTGAGCGGGAAGGGCGCCAACAATTGGCCATTTTGAAAGGGAACATCGGGTACACTTATCCTGACTAAAGTTGGTCCTCGCCTGCCAAAGGCTCAGGTGGTGACGCTGGCTTGGGCTCCACAATGACTTCCTTCCTGCTGTTGGTCTGGTCTTGGTCTCATTGCACCGAAACGGGTGCCTTTGCTTGATGCTCTCGCCTGCGCTTGCTCCCTTTCCACCAAAGAGGAAAGGAGGACACTGCTCGGGCTGGCGCCCGCCTGGCGCCCTTGGTCGTCATGGCTTGCATCACGGGCACCTCATGAGGTACCCCGCCTTCATCTCGCCGCCTCCTCGCGAGCCAGCCTGATGTGGCCGTGCCTGAGGAAGCTCCGTGTCGTCCGCCCGCGAGGCTTGGCCCCTCGCGAGAGTTTTGAGGTTGTGTTGATGAAGATGGGCCGTGCTGGGCCCCCCTTTGAGCCACGCCACAGGCCGCAGGCAGGCAAGTCTGGGGACACCCATTCCCAGAACGCCGACACCGCACACTGGAGGACAGAAGAGGTTTCCCCCGCAAGTGCGGACGGTGGGAACATGATATACGCAACCCACATCCCCAAGAGGGAGCGGAAGCGTGCGCTCAGGGACGTATATGCGTTGGAGCCAGTCGCCCCAAAGTTCAACCCTTGGTCCTCTTGTCCGATCACCTTCGATCGCAGGGACAACCCCACTAGTATACGTCATGGCGGATTCGCCGCACTAGTCCTGGACCCAATCATCGACGGATTTCACCTCACTAGAGTCCTTATGGACGGCGGCAGCAGCCTGAACCTGCTTTATCAGGACACGGTGCGCAAAATGGGTATAGACCCCTCAAGGATCAAACCCACAAAAACGACCTTTAAGGGCGTCATTCCAGACGTAGAGGCCCATTGCACAGGCTCAATTACATTGGAAGTGGTCTTCGGATCCACGGATAACTTCCAAAGCAAAGAATTAATCTTCGATATAGTCCCGTTTCGTAGTGGTTATCACGCGCTGCTCGGGCGAACCGCATTTGCTAGATTCAATGCGGTATCGCATTATGCATACCTCAAGCTCAAGATGCCAGGACCTCGCGGAGTTATTACAGTCAATGGAAACACAAAGCGCTCTCTCCGAACAGAGGATCACACAGCGGCCCTCGTAGCAGAAGCGCAAAGCAGCCTCTCAAGGCAATCTACTAGTTCGGCGTTTCAAAGCCCGGACACCTTCAAGCGCGCTCGGGGCAATCGGCAAATAGACCGCCTGGCTCGATCCGAGCTCGCGTAGCAATACGACGGCCACCCCAATCTCAGCCCAACGGCGATATTCGTGCCGCGTGTACATAATTACGCATTAAAAATACCGTGGGCACAGGTGGGGAGGGGGGGGGCACAAATGCGGCACGCCCCAAAACACGTCCTAAACCGCACTAGGGGCGTCCCGTTTGGTTATTTTTATTTTTTCTTTCAGGACTTTAATCTCTGGAAACACTGTCCGGCAGCTCTATTGCCGAACACATGATACAACAACCAAGGAGGCAGACTGCTACGTTATACAACAGAATTCCCAGGTTGATTACAGATTTCATATCATTCCTCAGCTCGCCCTTGGAAGGGACATAGTCCTACTCTTTTGCTTATCGCACTATCTGTATCACTCTGCTTTAACGCAATTTTTCAATAAACAATGCATGACATTACGACTATTATTGCATTCTTGTTATATATATATATATGTGCTCATTAATGACGCCTTGCAACCGTACACTCTGGTACGGCCAATACACCAGGGGCTTACGTACCCCACAATGCGGTGTGAAAAGTCCGAACACTTTCACAAGTGCGGCACCCCGAACTTATAGCATTATATGCATCAGCTCCGAATCATGTCTTTGGTCAAATGTTGGGTTTGCCCGGCTCCTATGTTTTGGTACCTTACGTTCCGCTCTATCGGCTAAGGTAGCGCTAGGAGAACTACTGCGATTGTGCCCCGGTTCTGCTGGGCTGAGCACCTTAGTAGAGAAAGCTAAAACTGATTGTCATGATAAGGCGAGAGACTGGTTGCTGCTCGGCGAGGTTTTTCGAGTCCCTAAAGACTTATGCCGCTTAGGGCGAGGGGCTGGCTCTGTCCGGCTTACAGGCATGTATCGCGCCCCGAATTCGGCCTTCCGAATACCAGGGGCTTCGCCGAAATTTAAAATTATAGAATTCTATGGCTAAGTGAGAGTGATAAAGCATTATTAGTCCGGTTGCCTTGTTCGTTGTGCTGAGCACGTCCCTCGAAGGACCCAAACATGGGAACAAGAGTGCTCAGGTTTATCCCGAACACCCCAGCACTCGTGGCATGGGGGCAGAAGCTGAGGACTAGCCATCTCTCAGATTTGATAAACAGCCAAATAGAAGGTAATATTTTAAATTCTAACAAGCATTGCATAGCGAATATGAAACAAGTTTTCATACATACAGGACAAAACGAGCAAGTCTCATTCAAATATTACATTTTTTGAACACTCATCCGCGATAAGACAGGCACTCGGCAGAACACCCTCGTAGTACACCTCGGGGTGGCGGTGCTCCTTGCCCTCCAGCGGCCCCTCCTTGATCAGCTTCACGGCATCTAGCTTGACCCACTGCATTTCTACACGGGCGAATGCTCGGCGTGCACCTTCAATGCAGACGGATTGCTTGACGACCTCCAGCCGTGGGCAGGCATCCACAAGCCGCCTCACCAGGCCGAAGAAGCTGTTCGGAAGGGCGTCTCTAGGCCACAACCGGACTATTAAGCCCTTCATGGCCTGATCGGCCGCCTTATGTAGCTCGACCATCTGCTTCAGCTGGTCGCTCATTGGCACCAGATGTTCGGCCTCAGCATACTGAGACCAGAACAGCTTCTCCGTCGAGCTTCCGTCCTCGTCCTGGTAAAATTGTGCGGCATCGGACACACTGTGGGGCAAATCCGCGAATGCTCTTGAAGAGCTCCGGATTCGGGTAAGTAATCGGTAATTCACTTTTACATGCTTGCTTTGCATATAGAAAGCCTTACCCGCCACTATCTTCTTCATCGTGTCGATATCCTGAAGGGCCTTCTGGGCCTCGGCCTGGGCAGTCTTTGCGCTCTCACGGGCCACGGCAAGCTCAGACTCCCTCGTCTTCAAGTCAAGCTCCAACGCCTCGTGCTTCGTCACGAGAGCCTGGAGCTCTTGCTGCACCTCGCTAGCCACTGTCGTCGCCCCTTCTCATAGGAAAGTCACCGACCTTCCCCTCGTCAGCACCCCCGACCAAGGACACCATGCCACCCCCCTCCTCGTCGGCACCCCCCGAGGGATGCCCTACCTAGATGGAGCGAGGGCTTATGAATTAAATTTAGGTGCCAACTTAGTTGAAATGCTTGGGTAGGTGGTACAAGTATTTAGTTTGCAAGTGCTAAGTTAATCCCAATTAAATTTGCCACTTGTTTTTTTATCAGTTATCTTAGGCAATAGGGGCCAAATTAGATGAAATGTGTCTTGGTAGGTGGTACCTTGATTTGGTAGATAACTTATTACAGATCTTAGGATTATACCTTTGGTAGGCGCCAAATAGTTTTTTTGGCAATAGGTGCGCCCGAAATTGCTTCTCGCGGAAGAATCTCTTCATGTAGAGATATTCTAGAAGGTGTTACTAAGCTAATTGAGAACTTGTTATCTGTGTGTCTTGTTGGCTGATTTGGCATTGGCCTGCTAGCTGTTGGTTCTATTATAGAAGGTGTTAGTAAGTTAACTGAGAGCTTGTTGTTTACTTTTTGGGATCGGGTTCCACTATGAAAAAATAACTGAAGAAGAACCAAAAATATCACATGCTACTGTTTTTCTTTCCTGTGAAGTGGATCCTTAATCCATTAATCATATTGCTTTAGGAAAATGGCGCCACCACCACCACCATGTCGACTATGCAAGTCAAGGTGCGGCAGCAGCCTTGCAACTGGCAAGTTGTTCGACATCTACTTCCAACCAAGTTTTCCTCATGCAGCGGTAAGAAATTAGATGAAATGTAACAAATATTTTATTTTTAGTGTTGGCATTACTACATTGTGTCATTTTGCTTCTTTTACACAGATCGTCCCATGCAATGTGAGGTTGAAATTCAACAAGCTGACAGGAGACACTGTGACATTTGAGGCTCCTAGGGGGCCGTACACTATGGAGGTCGAGAAAGGACGCAATATGTCGCAGATTGGAGGAGATGGATGGGCCCATTTCCTCGCCCACATGCGTCTTCATGGTGGTGAGTTGATTAGCTTCTCCTTCAGAGCAGAAGGACCCAAGCTAGCTATCATTTATCTCAACCTGGTGGAAGATGATGAAGATGACAAAGATGACAAAGATGATGAAGATGACGAAGATGATGAAGATAATGAGGACCCACTCGATGAAGATGATGAGAAACTACTTCATGAAGCCATCGTAGCTCAAAGAATGAGGCTGAGCGAGGAGGAGGTGTGCAACCTATGGGACATAATTCTGCCACATGATGACTTTGTCCGGGTGCCATTCGTGACCCGCCTGACAAGTACCATGGTTGATCGGCATGAAATGTTATGTTATACTGACTGTAGTAATTTGATTATATATATATATATGCTTTATTGTTATACTTACAAATGCAAATTATCCGATGATATTCTTAGTGAATCCGATGATATGCTTAGTGTAGAGTCCAATGATATGCTTTGTGGAATCTAGTCGATGATATGCTTTAGTGTAGAGTCTGATCACATGCTTATTAGTGTAGAATCCAAGGAACTATTAATAGTGTAGATAATCCATATATAGTTATTAGTAGAATTCATGCTTAATTAGTACAAATGTGTAGTACTTTGTCTTTTGATAGTGTAGAAATCTATACTTAATAGAAATATATTTGCAAGAGTATATGCGAGGCTATTTATTAATTGATATGTTTTTCTTATTCAGAAATTGCCAAAGAACCTATCTGTGAGTTGTGGTATCGAGCCTGATGAAGAAGGCTCATCTGGACTACGCCTTACCGCAAGGGGCTCCGTCATCACCTATACTTACCGCATGGACACAGACGGTCGCTGTCGGCGTTCTGGGAATGGGGGTCCCCAGACTTGCCTACCTGCGGCCTGCGGCGTGGCTCAAAGGGGGCCCAGCATAGCCCGTCTTCATCGGCGCAAACCCAAGACCCTCGCAAGGGGCCAAGCCTCGCGGGGCGGACGACACGGAGCTTCCTCAGGCACGGCCACATCAGGCTGGCTCACGAGGAGGCGGAGAGATCAAGGCGGGGTACCTCACGAGGTGCCCGTGACGCAAGCCATGACGACCAAGGGCGCCAGGCGGGCGCCAGCCCGCGCAGTGTCCTCCTTTCCTCTTTGGTGCAAAGGGAGCAAGCACAGTCGAGAGCATCAAGCAAAGGCACCCGTTTTGGTGCAACGAGACCAAGACCAGTCCAACGGCAGGGAGGAAGTCATTGTGGAGCCCAAGCCAGCGTCACCACCAGAGCCTTTGGCAGGCGAGGACCAACTTTAGTCAGGAAAAGTGTACCAGATGTTCCCCTTCAAAATGGCCAATTGTTGGCGCCCTTCCCGCTCAATATTTGGGAAGAGGCCCAGGGCCTTTGCTTATAAATAGGACTAGCCACCCACAGGGTGAACGGATCGGAAATCAGAGAGGGGATCCAGAATCGGCCAACCCAGAAACTAGCAGGGGAAAATCGGATCGAGTAGCATCACACACACACAGAGAGAGAAGGGTGACTGAACTCCTCCTAGCTGTTCATCCCTACAGCCAAGAGCAGACCCTCGCGAGGCTGTTCTTCCTTGTATTGCTCATCATCATCAGCCCAAGAGGCAATCCACCACACCACGCACTGGAGTGGGGTATTACACCACAACGGTGGCCCGAACCAGTATAAACCCTGTGTCTCTTGTGCTGTTCTTTCCATAGCTTAGATCTCAGCGAGGCGGAGGGGTGCAGGTAGGTAGAAGGCGAAATCTCCGCGCGCACCCCAGTGTTCGAACATCAAGGGTCTGCCGGAACCCGAAATCCGACATTTGGCACGCTAGGTAGGGGTGTGCCGGAATTCGTCTTCCACCACACCGTTCTCCTCCAACCATCGCGTCCATGTCTGACGCTCGTCGGGCCCGCGCCGAGCGCCGGGCCACTCTCGCTTCCCGCGTCACCCAGACGGCTCCTATCGGCGGGCATCCTCGCCGTTCCCCGTCACCTGCCATCAACGCTGCCACCGGCCCGGCGGGGGACGAGCTGCAAGCGTCGTCTCAGCATCCGTCCGTGCGGCAAGACGGCCGCACCGCTACTCCCTCGCTCACCCTAGCTGGTTCTTCGTCCCGCGCGCTCCGCGCACCCATGGAGGCTCGAGCTGCGCTTATCGCGGCAAACGAGATACTGCGCTACCGTCACGTCGACGACGTGTACGAAGAATGGCTCGACCGTGTCGCCGAGCTCGTCCGCGCCGCAAGGGGCTCTCTTGCGCCGTCCGTTCCGCTGCACCGCACCCCGCCCCGCGTGGGCGATGAAGCTCCAGCGGCGCCCCGGCCTCCTCCTCCTCAAGAAGGCGCCATGGCTCCAAGGTGCCAGCGCGGCAAGAGCAGAGCTGCCAAGAAGTCCCTCGCCCGCAAGAAGCTGCCCGGGCGCTCCCTGCTCCAGCACGTCGCGACCATGCTCCTGCTCCCGCGCGTCAAGACCCCGCGCTGCTCCCAGCTGCAGCGCGTGGGGGCATGCAAGACCAAGCTCTTCGTCACCCAAGGCCTCCCATGGCCACAGCAGGCTGCCATGCATTCTCCGCCGAGCTATGCAGCGTCGCGTGGCCCGGCAAGTTCAAGCCAGACCTGCCTCCTCGTTACGACGACACGGCCGACCCTGCGGAGTTCCTCCAGCTCTATGAGCTGGGCATCGAAACTACCAATGGAGACGAGAAGGTCATAGCGAACTGGTTTCCCATGGCGCTCAAGGACGGGGCCCGCACCTGTCTCCTGAACCTGGCCCCAGGCACGATCTCCTCCTGGGACAAGATGCGCACCCGCTTCATCGCCAACTTCCAAGGTACTCGCGACCGGCCACCCACCGTGAGCGACATGCGCCGCATCAAGCAACAACCCGGAGAGACCCTGCAGAAGTACATCCAGCGCTTCAATAATGCATGCCTCAAGATTCCCATGGTGACCGAGGAGGCCATCATCTCAGCCTTCTCCAACGGCGTGCGCGATGTCAAGATGAAGGAGGAGCTGGCGATGCATGAAGACCTATGCACTTCCTTGGAGTTGTTCAACTTGGCAACCAAGTGCGCCAGGGCTGAGGAAGGGCGTCTCTCCGTCCTCGAGCTGCCTGCCGCAGACCCAGAAGAGAAGAAGCCCAAGGCCAAGGATGTGAAGCGCAAGGGGGCTGCCGTGCTCGCGGCAGAACCAGACACCAAGCGGGGCAGAGATCTGCCCGAACCTCCCAAGGGCAGTCGGTACTGTGTGTACCACGACCTCCACACCCACAACACCAACGAATGTCAAGAGCTCCGAGCCGTGCGAGAAGGAAGGATTGGCCGTCGCCCCAACCGCGGTGACCGGGGCTACGGTCGAGGAGGGGGAAGGAACGCAGGATGCTGGGAAGACAGCGGCCCGCGCCAAGGGTGACGCGATCAACCTCGCAAGGATCGCTGGCAAGACCCACCTCACGAGGGAGGCTGGAGGGATCAGCCTCGCGAGGATCGCCCGCAAGCCAACGCAGGCCTCCCTCCGCTGCCGCCGTAGCCAAGGAGAAACGAGGACCGCCATCACGACGAGGGGGCTGGGGGCTTCCAGGAGCTGCGCGCAGTCGCCTGCATCCTGGGCGGGGCTCAAGCCCCAGCCTCTAAACGCATCTTCAAGTAGTTCGCTCGCGAAGTGAATGCAGTCCTCCCCAAGCTGGAAGCCACGCGCCCTCTCAGGTGGTCGGCATGCGCCATCACGTTCAGCTCAGCAGATCAGCTCAAGTGTGCAGCTATAGCCGGAGTCCTCCCAATGCTTTGTTGCCCAATCATCAGCAACGTGGTGGTCACCAGGACCCTCATCGATGGCGGGGCAGGGCTCAACGTCCTGTCCGTGGAAACATTCAACAATCTCCAAGTGCCCTACAACCAGCTTCAGCCGACCAAGCCTTTCTCCGGAGTCACCGACGGCTCCATGGTTCCGATTGGGCAGGTCTGCCTCCCAGTCACCTTCGGGACACGCGACAACTACCGCACCGAGCTCATCGACTACGACGTCGCTCACATTCGCCTGCCGTACAACGCCATCCTTGGGTACCCAGAGCTGGCCAAGTTCATGGCTGTAACTCACCACGGCTACCACATCCTCAAGATGCCAGGAAGTGGCAGAGTCATCACGGTGCCCTGTGAAGAGAAGGACGCTGTGTGTTCCCTGGAACGAGCCTTTCAGGCCGCGTCACTGGAAGACCCGGATCGCGGAAGCAGGAGGCTTCCCGAGACCGCCCCCAAGAAGAAGAAGACATCGTCCGGCCCAGCCCCTCAGGAGGCAGGCCCCTCAGGGCCCGCGCCTGCCCAGGGGGAACCTCCTTCTGTCTCATAGGAAAGCGCGCTCGGCGCCCTCCTCAGGCAGGGCTCGGGGGCTCTCCCCTGGAGGGCCACCGACTTGGCTAAGGTCACGAGGGAGGCGCTTGGGCACCACATGGAGGCGTGTTTCGGAGCACGTTTCCCTCAGGAAGGAGTAAAGCAAGGAGAGCCAGACCCTCAGGAGTTCGTCAGCAAGGCCATTCAGGAGCTACAGGAGTCAAGAGTCATGAGAGGCGGCCGCCGCCTACCAGCTGTGGCTCCCCATCCAGGCGAGGATGGTGGGCTGCACGTCTACATCGACATACCAGGGCTCAATCGAGTCGCCTCTCTGGAGCGCCTCTGGCCCTCGCGAGTGGGGCACTGCGAAGGTCCACCCCACAGCTACGTTCGCATGCCTTATGGCTTGCCGAACGCGGCTTCCATGTACCAGCGCCTCATGAGGGGCATCATGGAGGCTCAAGAGGCCAGGCATTCCACAACCCTGGCGGAGATGGAGATGGTCCGCAAGGAACCACCAGCGCCTCCGGAGCCTCTCGAGGCCCCTGGGCCTGGGGGCTCGTGAGGATCGGCTTCCGCAGCCCACCGAGTCTACTACACTAACACTCCTTCATCCTCAACATCATCAGGTGACATATTTCAAGTTTCACTTCCAGCTGGGAGCGCCCCCCAGGGCTGCATTATTCCCAGGCCGCATGGGTCCATCCCTGCGGCATGTATCCCTTTTATTCCATGTTGTTAGCTTACCTTATTGGGGGCGCCCCTCGGGCTGCATCATCCCCCAAGTCGCTCGGGCCAGACCGAGCGGCACGTACCCCTTTTGCGTTTATTTCCGGCTATGCGTTCGACCCACCATCCTTGATTATTTGATGCCTGTCCACGACACCTCTTCTTCTCCATGCCGACCACTTACACGTTAAAGGGGGGGGTACCTGAGCATCGCGACTCAGGGCTCTTACTGGCTCTCCAGCCCTCACCATCTGGCCTTGTACACGGCATCGCGACCTGGCATACCAGCGACGGCTGAGACCAGCTCGAGGGCCGGGACCCGAGGACGTAGAGTGCCGGCATCTAACCAAATTTGTAGGGACACATCACAAGATAAGGCCCAATGCCAGGCGCAACCCGCCTAGAGGTAGGGCCCCGTGAGTCCCGCGCTGGCTCACGGTTGCCCAGATACACCTCGCCAGGCCCTACCGTGCCAGCCACGTGTCAGGGCGGGGCTGTACATGCCCCGGGGGCTCCTCCCGAAGGGGAGCCCCCTCCCACGTACCAGTGGAAGCACCATGCTCCGCGCTGGCTGACGACACTGCCGAGGAGCGGCTATGCCCGTACACATACGGAAGCGCTATGCTCCGCGCTGGTGATAAACAACTGAGGGCGGGCCCCAGGCTGCATCAACCTCAGGGAGCCCAGAGCTCAGTGTCTAGTCTCATCGTAACGCCTCCCCTCGGGAGTGCCGCACGAGGGGGCTGGGCACGGGGGCTGCGCCTGGGTCACGCCCAGACGTACGCCACCCAGCCAGGCCCCCCCACGCCTGGTTCGTCGCGCGTCTCTCCTCGAGCGGAGCCAAGGTATGAAGGCTGTTTGAGCGTCAAGAGGGACTCCTGAGCATCGCGAGTCAGGAGCCTAACTTCACGTAGTCCCTCACTCCTTAGTTTCAAAAGGCTAACAACGTTTGAGGTATGTGCACGGCCGGGCTCTGCAGACGTAGAACGGTAGATCCACCCACATCATACCTCCCTACTTGATGTTCGTGCGCCAAGGGGGACTCCTGAGCATCGCGACTCAGGAGCCTAACTTGTCACGTAGCCCCTCACTCCTTGGCCCCGTCCTGGTTTCAGGTCGGGACTAACGCTGGGTGAGGTATGCGCGGGGCCGGGCTCTGCCGGCGTAGAACATAAGCAAGTAGGAAGGAAAAGCGCAAATTTCAAGGAATTCAGAAGCAAATATTACAGTCCACACTGTTATCTCAATGCCAAATGCAAGTTTAAATGCCTCCCCGAGGCATGATACATGTGCAAGAATTAAAGGCAGGACAGGAGCCACAACGGAGTCACTTGTCGGCGGTGGAGCAGCACGGAGTGGGTTCGCCTCATGGAGCAGCGGGGTCGGCAGCGCCTTGCTTCGGCTTGGTGCTGAAGGCCCGGAACTTCCCCAGCAGAGCCTCCGCATGACCCTTCACGGCCTCGGCAGCGGCAGCGGCACGCTCACCGCTTACTGGCTCCAGCAGGCTGTCGAGGTCGACGCCGGGATCGCGAAGGTAGATGTGGGTGAGGACCCGCGTCAGCGCTGCAGAAGACAGGACACGCGACTCGGCCTCGGCCGTGGGGCCAAGGCCAAGGGCGACATCTTCAAGAGCGCGAACCAGGAAGGGAAGCAGCTTGGCGGGGCCGTCCTTGGCGCCAGCCAGCGGGCTCTCCAGGCCGCTGTCGTAAAGCATCCTCAGCGAGGAGCGAGCCTTCGCCTACATCTCCGCGAAGGCCATGTGGTCCTCGGCAAGAACCTGGGCCTTGTCGTCCAGCTCGACCTTCCTCGCCCCCAACTCCTGCTCCAGCGTGCCTAGGCGGTCGCGGCGCTTCCTGAGCTTGGCCCCCTGGCCCTCGACGGCCGCCTCGCGAGCCTTCACGCCTTCTTCCTGCTCTTGGCGAAGGCGGACCTCTTTCGCGAGCTGCTCTCGCAGGCCTTGCAGCTCGTCCTCCAGTGCCTTGCATCGACCATGGACGTCGACCACCTCCCCCAGGGCTGCGTCACGTGCAGCCTTCGCCTCAAGGACGGCCTGCCTCTCCTCATCGCAAGCCATCGAGGCCTAGACCTGCGCCGCCCGAATCGAAGCATCGGAGCGAATCCATCCTAAAGCCAGCTCCAAGCGCCCGGCGACCAAGCGAGGGTCGGCGCCAAGAAGATCCTACCGCAGCCGGTCCAGCTCAGCGGCAGCACGATCCACAACGGCAGGAGGAGTCGGAGAGACAGCAGTCGGTGGAGTAGGAGGAGAAGGCGGCAGCGCGACCACAGCATCCTGAGGCGAAGCTTGCTGCGCCCCAACGGCTGAAGTGGCGGCAGCGGGCAAAGGCACCTCGGGAGTCACTTGGGCCATGGGAGCTGAGCCCGCCCCAGTCGGCTCAGCCAGGCCTCGCGAGGACGGCCGGGCAGGAGAAGCCCGTGCGTCACGGTCACCTTCCTTCGCGGGCAGAGGCGCTACCACGGATGGAACCTCAGGAGCTCCCTTCGGCTTCTTTGCGGCAGGCGCCAGCCTATCCAAGAGATGCGGACGTCATGCCTCAGAAGTAGAACAAGAAATAAAGACAAGAACCAAGCGCTTACGGGTCGTCGCTAGTGAGCTCAAGCGGCCTCTGGCCAAATTTGAAGCCCGAAAGCCGGCTGGAAGGGTCAACCTCGGGAATCATGGAAGCGGAAGGCGCGTCTGTGGTCCGCCTCGGGGCCGGGGCAGACCCGCGGGAGATCAGCCCGGTCCTGTCCTTCTTAGGGATCGATGGCAAGCTTCCGCCGTCCTGCTCGTCATCATCCTCGTCGTCATCGCTCGGAGAGAGGCGGAGAATGCGGGACCTGCGCCGGGGGAGGGGAGCCCTCGACTCTCCGTTAGTTGCCTCGGAGTCAGGCCCTTTTTCCCGCTCCCCTCCTTCCCCCTCTTCGCTGGAGTCGTCGGAGGACACGTCCACCGATTCCCCGGGAGTTTCTATGGGCACGGGACCGTCCCCGTTGAAGACGGGCATGGACTCCACTACCTGCTCCCAGTCGTCGCGGAGGATCAAGGGCGTAGGGGCACCCTCCAACCTCGCCACATCGCCCCCGACCAGAGATTGGAGGACCGCAGCCAGATCTCCGTCGGCCACGGCCGCGGGGCTCGGATGGGGCCTCCACATCGGAAGTGAGTACTGCCGAAGCGGAGCCAGCTGGTGCTCCAGGAATTCCCTCAGCAGCGACACGCCGGTCAGTTCGCCGCCGCCATGTTGGCCGGCCTCAGATCCGCATCCATCTTCTCCAACACCAGCTTCGCGCGGGGGTCCGCGAGCTCCGCTCGACCCCAATCGCTGGAGCTCGTGGGTTGCTCTATGGGCAAGATCAGCCGAGGGTGGATGTGCCCAGCATCTGCCAAGACCCACTTTCTCCTGAAGCCCTCAATCCTTTTCCCGGGGTTCGAAATGGCAATGGCGCCGCCGTACGCGATGAAGCTCGCACACGCGGAAGCAGGACCGCGAGAGGTCCGGAGGTAGAAATAGTGGCGCAGCAAGGCCACTGAGGGCTGCACCCCTACGTGAGCCTCGCAGTAATAGGCGAAGATTTCCAGGAGAAGGACGGAGTTGGGGTGGAGATGCAGAGCCTGTAGCTTATAATGGCGGAGGACAGAGAAGAAGAACTCGGAGAAGGGAGGCACCAGGCCAGCAGCAATGGCGCTTACAAAGAACGGATAGAAGGTGCTCCCTTGGCCCTCAGGAGTGGCGGAGCCGGCCTTGAACACCTTCGCCCCGTCGATGCCCTGCGCCGCCGCCATCCGGCGCAACCGGGCGAGGCTTGCCTCCGAAACATTCGGCGAGTCCAGGGCAGACGAGTTCCAAGCTCCGGCCGGGGACTGACGAGGCGCCATGGCTTCCTAGGTCACGCGGTGGGAGTAGATCTGGAAATTTTGGAGGAAGGAAGGAGAGGCGCAAGAAAGGGGATCTGAGCAGCAACCGGAGAAACCAAAAAAGCAAAGCCTGGGTAGATGCCGCTCCTTTATCAACTCGCGCGGTTGCTGAGGCGCCCACGTCCGATCAACCGCCACGCGGCGCCCGAGGCCGCAGGCTGTTAGGGCCCGCGGCGCTTCGCCCTTGCCCTTTTGCCTCCCTACACGGCCATGTCTGGGCGCTCCTTGGGCCCAGGGGCTACTGTCGGCGTTCTGGGAATGGGGGTCCCCAGACTTGCCTGCCTGCGGCCTGCGGCGTGGCTCAAAGGGGGCCCAGCACGGCCCGTCTTCATCGACGCAAACCCAAGACCCTCGCGAGGGGCCAAGCCTCGTGGGGCGGACGACACGGAGCTTCCTCAGGCACGGCCACATCAGGCTGGCTCGCGGGGAGGCAGAGAGATCAAGGCGGGGTACCTCACGAGGTGCCCGTGACGCAAGCCATGACGACAAAGGGCGCCAGGCGGGCCCCAGCCCGCGCAGTGTCCTCCTTTCCTCTTTGGTGCAAAGGAAGCAAGCGTTGGCGAGAGCATCAAGCAAAGGCACCCGTTTCGGTGCAACGAGACCAAGACCAGTCCAACGGGAGGGAGGAAGTCATTGTGGAGCCCAAGCCAGTGTCACCACCAGTGCCTTTGGCAGGCGAGGACCAACTTTAGTCAGGATAAGTGTACCAGATGTTCCCCTTCAAAATGGCCAATTGTTGGCGCCCTTCCCGCTCAATATTTGGGAAGAGGCCCAGGGCCTTTGCCTATAAATAGGACTAGCCACCCACAGGGTGAAGGGATCGGAAATCGGAGAGGGGATCCAGAATCGGCCAACCCAGAAACTAGCAGGGGAAAATCGGATCGAGTAGCATCACACACACACAGAGAGAGAAGGGTGACTGAACTCCTCCTAGCTGTTCATCCCTACAGCCAAGAGCAGACCCTCGCGAGGCTGTTCTTCCTTGTATTGCTCATCATCATCAGCCCAAGAGGCAATCCACCACACCACGCACTGGAGTGGGGTATTACACCACAACGGTGGCCCGAACCAGTATAAACCCTGTGTCTCTTGTGCTGTTCTTTCCATAGCTTAGATCTCAGCGAGGTGGAGGGGTGCAGGTAGGTAGAAGGCGAAATCTCCGCACGCACCCCAGTGTTCGAACCTCAAGGGTCTGCCGGAACCCGAAATCCAACAGTCGCACACACTTAAACTTGGTTGGGTGGAAGAGATTCCTCGTTGTCAAGAATCTTCATGTTGGACATGCCATCCTAATTACAATCAGGAACACCTACCGCCCAGGCTTCAGGATGATGATCATCGTTGATATCATCTAGAACTACATATGTGTGTGTGGCTATATCATGTAGAACTACATATGATGATCATCGTCGATATCATGTAGAACTACATATGATGATCGTTGTCGATATCATCTAGAACTATATATGATGATCGTCATCGATATCACCTTGTACTGCTTGAGGATGCATGTTGACTATATATGAAATTGTTATCTAGTACTCCTTCCGTTCCAAATTACCTATCGTGGTTTTAGTTCAAATTTGAACTAAAACCATGACGAGTAATTTGGAATGGAGGTAGTACTACCTAGTACCTACAATGCTTTATGAAATTGATATCTAGTAGTACCTAGTATCTGGAAATTGCAGTTTGTTGAAACTGAAACTGGGTAGGAAGCGGGGGAAAATCATGAAACACATAGCAGTAGCGCGGGGCTACGAAAGCGCTACAACTAAAAAATAGTAGCGTGTTCTGGAAAAGCGCTGCTGATATAGTCAATAGTAGTAGCACGGGTGCAAACCGCGCTACTCCTAACAGTTAGCCGTAGTGCCTTATTGGTAGCGCGGCTTCCCACGCTACTGATAGCCTTAAAACCCGCGCTACTACTAGGGTTTTCCCTAGTAGTGTCATGGCGCGCTCGGGGGGCTCTTGGAAGGCCTCAGCTTCTAGCGCCTCCTCTTCCCAGCCCGGCTCGAGGAACGAGCCAGGGTCATCTTCCAGTGCATACTCCTGGTCTATCATGCGAGGCACGTAGGCCTCCGAGGACGCCGCCCTGAAGACCTCGCTGAAGTGCCCCACGCTCCACGTTGCGCCGCCCTGAGGATGGTAGGGCGGCACTCTATCGAGGCCGCGGGTGGCAACGCTCGTGCCCGCGCCTATCGGAGTTGGCGCGGGCGCGAGTGGGCGTCTGGTGCTTCTGGTAGTGCCGATGTTGATGAAGCCTCCTGGCGCACCTGGGGGTGCACGGGCGCGGCGAGGCCCGCCATGCGAGCCGGCCGTGGCCTGAGGCGTAAGCAGGGAGCAGTAGCTCGGCGACACGCTCCAACAATGCATCCCGACCGCTCTCCATCAGTCAGCATCGTAGCAGCTCCCGAGCCACCGTGAGTGCGGCCCTCATGTTTCCTTGTTCCTGTCGGGTGTGTGGCGCCGTGGCTGCTGCGTGGCTTGAGGACCTTGCGGCCGGCCGCACTTTTCGTGGAGTGAGGGTGGACGACGTTTGACTGCGCCGCCCATGCCCCGCGGCGCTTGGCGGTGCGTGTGCCGCCTGGGGTGCTGGGTTGAGGTCTTCTTGGGTGGACGGCGCCGCCTGGGCCGGCCAAGCTGCCCACCGGTCGGCGTTGGTCCTTGGGTCGCCAGACATCAGAACCACGAAGCGCCGGCAGATCAACCGGGGGAAGAGAAGCTCCGGAGAACCCCTACCTAGCGTCCCAAATGTCGGATTTCGGGTTCCGGCAAAACCCTTGAGGTTCGAACACTGGGGTGCGCACAAAGATCTCTCCCCTCTCTAGCTCGCACACTCTACGATCTCACGGCCTTGCTCGACGAACCCAAAGAACACAAGACAGAAGATTTATACTGGTTCGGGCCACCGTTGTAGTGTAATACCTACTCCAGTGTGGTGTGGTGGATTGCCTCTTGGGCTGAGGATGAACAGTTACAAGGGAAGAACAGCCTCCTGAGGAGAGGTGTTCTAGTGCTCGGTGAGCTTGTGTGGTTGGGGATGATCTGGATGAGCTTGTCCCCTTCTATGGTGGTGGCTAGTCCTATATATAGAGGCCCGGGCCCTCTTCCCAAATATCAAGCAGGAAGGGATTCCAAAACGGCCAAGTTGGAGGGAAGACAACTAGTACAAGTTATCTTAACAAAAGTAGTCTTCACCTGCCAAAGGATCTGGTGGTGACGCCGTCTTGGGCTCCACGGTGACCTCTGTCCTGCCGTCCCGCTGGTCTCGGTCTTGTTGCACCGATATGGAAACCTTTGCCTAATGCTTCGGGACTCCTCGCCTGCGCTTGCCTCTTTAGCACCAAAAACGAAATGAGGACACTACACGCGCTGGCGCCCTCCTGGCACCACTCGTCATGGCTTGCTCATGCAAACCTCGCGAGGTGTCCCTTTCCTTGATCTCTTCGCCCCTCGCGAGCCAGCCTGGTGAGGCCACCCCTGAGGAGGCCTTGCATCGCCCGCCTCGCGAGGCTTGGCCCCTCGCGAGGGTCTTGGATGTTTGCTGGTGAAGATGGGCCGTACAGGGCCGCTGGTGGAGCCACACCATGGGCCTCAGGCAAGCAAGTCTAGGGACCCCCGTTCCCAGAATGCCGACAGTCACATTTCCCTCTCGGGGCCCACGGGACTGAGCTTCAGCGCCTTACTACACCTGCCTTTGAGTCAATAACATGTGAACCTGCTAGGTGGTTAGTGCACAAGTCATGCTCCTGAAGGCAGAGGGGCGGTTGGGCCGTGAGGGGTGAGCCGCAGGTCGGGAGACGTGTGGTGTCATTGGTTCGAGCGGCGTTGTGGGAATCGCGTGTGGCCGTGGTAGAAACTTCCACTACAAAAAACAGACACTTCCGTGATGATACGTGTTTATCGCAGTAGGTCACGTTTTCTGTCATGCATGTACATCCATGACAAGTTTATGACAGAATCAAGATAGTCATACCTGTGCTGTCGTAGAAGTGTTCCATGACATTACCAAAATTATCATCATGGAAGTGTCCACTTCCATGACGATAAATGGTGCGTCATGAAAGTGCTTTCGTCAAGGGTGACCGACACGTGGCATCCACCGTAATGGGTCACCGTTAAGCTATCAGGTCCGGTTTCGGATCCAATAACCTGTTAACAACCCGGACCAATGGGGATTTTCCACGTGTAAAATTATCAATGGCCGGAGGACACACGTGTTGGCTCACTGTTGGGACATATGTCATCCAATCATTGGACAGGAGGCGCCTATGATAGGTCGGCACGTGGCACGGCCCAACAGTGGCCCATTCCGGTGAAAAAGGATGCCCCAGTAAAAATTAGCAGGCCGGCCCATATAAGGCCTACTTGTGTCAGGTCCATTTAAGCCCACGACCCATATGAGATGTGCCAATTCGGCCCGTCAACAGCCCGTTAAAGATTTGACACCATTGCAACCCGTCGTTAGTTCGAGCCCATTAACAGCCCGCTATATATTTGCGCTCAATATCGGCCCGATGTGATTTCGGCCTGTTAATGGCCCATTCAAGGGATGTCCATCTTTCTTCCTTTTAGCGACCCATTTAAGTGTTGGGCCAATTTCCGGCCCGGTGTGTCATTCATCCTGTTGACGGCCCATAAATGAGTTGGGCCATTTGTAGTTGGACCTTAGTTTCGGCCTTTTAGCGACCCATTTAAGTGTTGGGCCAATTCCCGACCCGGGGTGTCATTCAGCCTATTGACGGCCCATAAATGAGTTGGGCCATCTCTAGTCGGACATGAGTTTTGGCCTTTTAACGACCGATGCTCTTCATGGTCCAATACGAGTCCGGTTTCTCTTTCGGCCTGCTAAAGGCCCACAACACAGTTGGGCCATTTACTGTATGACCTGACTTTCGGCCTCTTAGCGGCCCATACTCTTCATGGTCTAGTACGAGCCCGCTGTTTCTTTCGGTCTGCTGAAGGCCCACAATATAGTTGGGCCATATGTAGCCCGACCTTAGTAATGGCCTGTTAATGGCCCGTGAAATCAAATGGGCCCACCTGTCACCCGCTTCGATGTCGGCCTGTTAACGACTCGGGAGGCAAGAGGGCCGACCATTAACTTTTGGCCTGGTAACGGCCCATTAACTTAATGGGCCCACTAAAGTTCGTACATGTCTTTAGGCCCAATTATATAATTTGAGCCCATTACGACGAGCAATTATGCACAGGACCAAAACCGATCAAGCAAAGGTAGGCATACAGGGAAAAACGTTGCACATCCAGCATATATTACAGGACATTACATCCACTGGGCAATCAAATATTGATGCCAGTGCAAATAAATTAACATAACCTAAGGATCTACAACGTCACAATCTGCAACTCAGCGCGGATGACGCCCATAAGCATGTGGGCAAGTTCTTGCTACTTTGCTACACTGTCTCTGAAAACATTGATCAGTTGTTGTTGCGCACGAATGTGCACCTCTGATTCCTCCACCATTTCCATCATTGCTTCAGCCATTAATTGGTTCACAAACATTCATTTTCTCCATTGCATTCAAGATAGAGGAAATTGAACAGATTCAGATGGCGATTTTGGCAGGCTTGTATTATTGATAGTGGAGAGTGTCTGGACCACTACATCATAACATAAATTAGGAGGGGAACCGAACAGATTAATCATTAGTTATTGCCATATTACCTGGCCTAGATTTATTGGAAAGAAACAATGGGGTTGCCTTGCTGTTTTCAAAGTTTGTCTTCTTATGTTCAGCAGCCTGCACTAAACTAACACACTAGCATTGCTATCATTGGCCAGGTCAGATAATAGGAAAGCAACATTGACACAACGAACGTTTGGGCAACTAGCCTACACCAGATTAACACAATTCGGCACAACTATCATCAGCCAGGTAAGGTAATATGAAAGCAACATTGACAAAATGAATGAATGGGCAACCAGAGCAGCACTACAATTCAGTAATGTGCATGATATGAGATAGTACACTCATGCAGCTGAGTATGCAAAACTACCTGGCAGTTTTCCTTACAAAAATAACATTTGCGCATTTAACATTTTGCTACAACTAATTTTAGATTAGATAAAGGTTGGATTCACGCAGATTAACAAAATACATGCTGATGTAAAAACATAGTGATATACAACAGGTACTTACATCAGCATTGGAGCGCAGAGAATTCCCGCAAGATATTTTCCTCGAATACGATTCCAATGGAGGAAGTCTTCTATCATTTAACCTTATTTTCTAAAAGAGAGATGTGTAATAAACATGTAGAAAATATGATTAGAATGCTATAAAATTTCATGATGCGAGGATATGAACATGCTTCTTAGAATGGAGTTGACATATTTTTGCTGGACTGGAGCGGACTAGTTCTTTGGCCACTGGAATCTGCTTATTATCAGTGGGAGTTGGGTTTCTCTGTGCTGGAGCAATATCTATGAAAACTAGAGTTAGTTTATTATGTCCTGGCATTTGGATCTTGTGTAAAGACCTGGTTTGTAACCCTTCAGATTCTAACATAGACGTCTTCCCCTTGCATGCCTTATATAGAAGAATGGTGCTTCAATTGTAAAACATGCTACAACAGAGACGAAATAGGTACTGAAGAATAGAAAGGTGTGACATATTGACATGTATGAAATCCATCCAGAAATAATTGGATGGGTCTAGGCATATTTCAGTTCAAGATACATCTAGTTTTATCCATTTCTGCGACATGTAATCCGGACGGAGGGAGTATGATGTAAGAGCTAGGGATACGACAGGACAATAGTGTAAAAACACTACTTGAATGTAAAACTGTATGCTAGCAGAATACATACAGAAAAAAACTAAGGCAACATATGTGTGTATGATTGGGAAACTAAGATGGCATTGCAAGAGACCACTAGAATAGCACTTCAATGTAAAAAAACATGGTATGGTAGACAGATGAAGTACATACTGATGAATAACAATGCATAAGATATTGAGAAGCATGATGTCAAACTAAGCAGATGGCATTGCAATAGAGTAGAATGACAGTACTTGAATTTGAAAACATGTTATCATGAATGGAATAGGTACTGAAAAACAGGAAGGCATGCCATATTTACATGCATGATCAGCAGGCTAAGCACAAGACATTATATGCATGTTGTATCCATATCAAGGGCCAAGTTAGAGCAAGGATCTTATGGGGTGAATAGGATTCATCATCTTTTTGCAAGTCTTGTGAAGAACTGCCTTTACATGTTCCATCATATTGGGTATCATTGACGTCAAGTTTGTTGGGCGTTACATTGCTCCGTGAGGTTCTTGTGGATAAATCAGTGTGTGCAATTATATCTGACAGGCATGGAAGACAACTAGTAGTTATATTTATGTAGTGAGTGCCTGTAGGAGACGACATAAATAGTAGGACTGGGGTTAACTAGCAGCAACAGGTCTCAAAAACTAAAGTGAGAACACATATGAAAGATACAGAATATGTATCATTTGTACTCGAGATTAACTAGATGGCACACAAAAGTATTAAGGAACAACATAGGTTATACTAGAAGTGGTATAATACTATAATCACCAGCCTGTGAGATAGCATTGGCTGATGGATGATAACTATGGAATAGCGTTACCTAAAGAATAAGTCTCTTAGCTGAACTATGGAACAACGTTAACTCCTGAACAAGACACGTAAGAGATTAGCATGAATATACAGTGAAATGTGATAATCTATTTTCCATGCTTAGATGAATAACAAAGCCATAAATATTGCACACAAGTAAGATAATGGTACAACCTATCTGGCCGCCATCCATAGAAATGAGCATCATGTGCTGACTTGTCGATGGCCCTGCTGTTGTTGTGGCTGTCCATGTCGGGCATGCGCATTTGATGCAGGGAACTGTTGAGTGGGGACTATATCTCCCTTCTGGTGTATGTTTCCCTTGTTGGAGCAGCCGCGGTGAGTCGGAAGACGGTGTGTCTGAAGATGCAGAAAACACATGATGTTAAGAACGACACATCTCTCTGATCTGAAGAAATACCCTAAGAGATCAACAGCAAGGTACGAGAGTGTTCACACGTCTGGTGACTGAAGACAAAATTGGGGTCACACGACTTTATTTTATTTTGGTATTGTCCAATCTACGCCGGATGGCTTGATGGCCGTCTTGTGCCTCTCGGCTGACACTGTTCGGAATCTTCCCCGAAGAGCCAGCGACCACCGGCAGAGCAGCCTGCCTCCGCCGTTCGTGGCCCTGAACAAAACCACGATCACCGCCCCACCGCACTGCCGTGGTTGCGCCGCCCCCGAGACAATCCACAAAGACTCGCCGTCATCCAGATCCAGCGGCGGTAGTACCTTCAGCCAACGAAACTCTAATATAGCCATCTAAGTGCTGCTACCGCGGCGAACTTGCGCCCCCGAACCCTTACGTTAGACACCAGCCAACCGGTAGCCTAGGAGCTATGCCGGCTCGAGGGGTGCTGCTTCCCATTGGGAATCGATTGGCCTAGAATAAAAATTCGGAAAACTGACACCTAAATAAAGTGTTTTGAGATGAGGGTGTGACCTATCTGGCGGCCCAGTGAAGTAGGCAGCTCTAGCTGCCTAGTCGGTGAGGCCAGCATGGTTGTGGTTGCTACCGGCGGCAGGGAAGCAGAGATGTCGCGATGGTCGACGGCTATGGGAAAGCAGCACTGGGGCTCTGGATGGGTCCAAAGTTGGAGCCGCTCCGGCGCCGTGAACAACGGCGGGGGTGAATCGGCTCCGGTATGGTTCATGCGGCCGTCGTCGAGGCAGCTCCAGCAGCACGGAGTAAGAGGCACACGGCCCAGTGCAGGATGGCAAATGGGCAGCGTCTTCGGAATTAGAGAGGAGGGCGGCTGCAAATTTGGTGCGGTGGGGCTGTCGGTGTCAAAATTGGCAGATCTCGGGTAGGGGGTTCCGAACTGTGCGTCTACGATCAATGGTAACTGGAGACAGGGGACACGATGTTTACCCAGGGTCGGACGCTCTTGATGGAGGTAATACCCTATGTCCTGCTTGATTGATATTGATGAGTATGAAGATTACAAGACTTGATCTACCATGAGATCGTTGTAGCTAAACCCTAGAAGTCTAGCCTGTATGATTATGATTGTTCCTATGGACTAACACCCTTCGGTTTATATAGACACCGGAGGGGCCTAGGGTTATACAAAGTCGGTTACAGAGAAAGGAAATAATTCATCCGGACGCCTAGCTTGCCTTCCACGCAAAGGAGAGTCTCAACCGGACATGGGAAGAAGTCTTCTATCTTGTATCTTCATGGCCCAATAGTCCGGCCCATGTCACACAGCCCGGACGCCCGAGGACCCCTTAATCCCAGACTCCCTCAGTAGCCCCCGAACCAGGCTTCAATGACGATGTGTCCAGCGCTCTGATAGTCTTTGGAATTGCAAGGCGGGTTCTTCCTCCGAACACTTCAAAGCTTTTGATCCGAAGAGTCATACTCGGCTTTCCATTTAATGTCATACCCATTGGCTTCGGCGCCTCCACCACTTCGGCTTCCACGTGTCAAGCAAACACGAAAGGTTGGAGTACTTTTTGCACATACCACCCTGGCCATGTAAGAAGGGTGTCTATTTAAAGGACTGGATCTCAGATCCCAACCCAAATTGAGCGGAAAATCCTTAGAGTTTGCTAGGAGAAACCATTCCAACATGGCTAGCGCTCCCAGTTCTTCCTCCCGCCCCCATGGCTCCGAAAAAGGCGATTGGGAGAGATGTTCCGTATCCCATGATCAGCTGGCCAAGCTTTAAACACAGGGGTTTCTTCCCCCCGCGGATCTAGTCCCTCTTCGAGCAGGGTTAACCTCTTTTATGGGCGAAGCCCTGGCGGAAAATTTCCCCAATCCAGCCAGGGCAGAGCGAGTGTGCTTTACATCGTTCTTAATAAGAGGCATCGGTTTTCCAAGCCACCCCTTCCTCCGAGGTCTTCTAGAGTACTATAGCCTCCAACTGCACAATCTCACGCTGGGTTCCATCCTGCACATCGCGGGCTATGTTGTTCTTTGCGAGCTATTCCTGGGCTGCGAGGCCCATTTTGAACTATGGAGGAAACTGTTCTACCTCGTCCCTCGCTCCCAAAAGGGATCTATATTTGAGGTGGGCGGCGCTGAAATATGGCACATAGCCGGGACCAGATACTTATCTGGCACGCCGAAGAAGGTATCCAAAGAGTGGCCCTCAGAGTGGTTCTATATTGAGGACGTCGCTCTCCCTGACCCAGTCCGAATGGGCCTTCCTGAATTTACTAGTGGTCCATTGAAGAAATGCCACAGCTGGCACCCTCGGAGCCTCGAGGAAGAAGAAAGTGCGGAATTCCAATAGTTAATGGGCAAGATAAGGACACTTGCATAGTCGTATTATCAATAATCAATGTAATGGCCATTTCCATAGTGCGAGGTGTTTAGCCGGTCCAATTCAGGGGGCTTCCCATGTGGCACTACAATGGGGAAGACGACGCCTCGCGCTGTGGACGAAAGGGTCCGGATTCCCAGACCGCCCTGGCGGCAATACTGGCCGATCTGTATGAAGGGGAGAAAGATGAGTTCACTCGTCTTACGCTTCGGGAAGGATTTTCTATGTGCAGTCCTCTTAGCTGGGTGAGTTTTAATCCCATCACTCTACTCAATCCTCTCCCTGAGTTATGCTTAATTGGCATTAACCCTTACATTTGTAACAGGAATGGTGGAAGGTTATAGCGGGGATCTATAGCCCCGCTCCAATGCCGGAGAACCGTAACCCGGACCTTGACCCCGGATAAGAAGAGGATCCGGACATATTCGTAGAGCTCGACGAGGGAGTATTCTACCAAGCGAGCTATGATGGCACAATAGTGCCAATCATGGTCGACTATCCCTGCCTCCTTCCTGCCTCTCATGTAAGTAATCAGGAGCACTACAAAAAATACACTTCCGTGATGATACGTGTTTGTCACAGTAGCTCGCTTTTTTTGTCATGCATGTACATCCATGACAAATTTATGATAGAATCAAGATAGTCATACCTGTGCTGTCGTAGAAGTGTTCCATGACATTACCAAAATTATCATCACGGAAGTGTCCACTTCCATGACGATAAATCGTGCGTCACAGAAGTGCTTTCGTCAAGGGTGACCGACACGTGGCATCCACCGTAACGGAACGCCGTTAAGCTATCGGATCGGGTTTTGGATCCGATAACCCGTTAACAGCCCCGACCAATTGGAAATTTCCACGTGTAAAATTCTTATTGGCCGGACGAAACACGTGTCAGCTCGTCAATGGGTCAGATAGGCGCCTATGATACGTCAACACGTGGCACGGCCCAATAGAGGCCCATTCCTGTGAAAATGTCGGCCCGTTTGACTTGGTCAAAAGCTGGCGGGCCGGCCCATGGAAAGCATGTTAACGGCCTGTTCGAATATAGCCCATTTACATCCCGCTAACCCAAGGCCCATTACGCCCTACCGAATTAGGCCCAGTAGCGTCATCTGGGCCATCCAATATGATTCCAGCCTGTTTTCACTTCTGGCCCATGTATGGCCCATGACGTCTTTCGGCCCATATGAGGCCCTATGTAACTCTAGGCCTACTAACAGCCCATGGTGAAACTGGCCCGTAATGAACAGTGTATCACTTTACACCCATTAACGGCCCGTGGTGAAACTGGCCCATAATGAACAGTGTATCACTTTATACCCATTAACGGTCCGTTATTCCATTGGGCCGTTTCCAGCCCATGTTATCTTTCGGCCTTCTCAGAGCCCATTTATTCTTGGGCTCATTTCCAGCATTCTTTTACTTACGGCCCATTACTGTCATTTTCTGCTTGTGGGCCAAATTCAGCCCATGGTTACTGTCGGCCCGTTTGTGGTCCGTTAATACGTTGGGCCGATTTCGTAGCGTCATCAAATATGGGCTATTAACGATGGCCCGTTATGGTCGGCCCATGAATGGACGATTCCAACTCTAGCCCGTTTACGGCCATAATGCGGTCTGTTTGGCCAATCGATTATACGGCCCGTATAAGGCCCATTGATAATACGGCCCGCAGAAGGCCCATTGTTTCTATGGCCCGTAGAAGGCCCATTATTTCTACGGCTCGTAGAAGGCCCACTGTTTCTACGGCCAGTAGGAGGCCCAGTGTCACTACAGTAAATATTAGCCCATGGTTATTGTGGCCTAGTTTTAAAAAATAGGTTATTGCAGCCACTAGCTAACCGCAGAAAAAGAACTGCAATGACTACAAGCAAACAAATAAACCAGACAACAAGGAAATAAATACACAAGCAACTAACGCTAGGCTATCACAGCTATTGCACATATTACATCCACTGGGCATCAAAGTTCGCCACCAGTGCAAATATAGGGAACAAAGCAGCATATCATATACACTGGTTGTCAAAGCTAGCGACCAGCGCAAATAAATGCCGCAGCAAAACAAATCCAGAACTGAAACCACTTCAGAAGATCTCAAGAAACAATATCCTGGGTACCCATAATGCTGGCAAGATGCTTAGCAAGCTTATTAACTTTCTCTTGTTTGGCACTTAAATCCTCCAGCGCTTGCTGTTGCACCAGAAAATATGCATCTGAATTCTGCAGGGACTTCCTCAGTCCTTCAGCTTCCTATCGCAGCACATCTGATCGATGTCTTTCAACTTGAAGTTGAGACTCAAGAAGACGAACTGATTCAGGCAGCGAGTTCGAAGAGCTTGTGCCAGCAGTAGTGGCCAGTAACTCGAACACTACATCAAGACAGGACTTTTGGGTTCCCTCACTGTCGTCAAGATAGTTTTTATTAGCTTTCTTGGAGACCAACAGGGTTGTCTCACTATCTTGAACCTTATCTTCATTACTTCCTTTACCATTGGATAATGCGGTACTGTTCTCCAATATTTTGTCCGCATTCTAAAAGAGAAATAAGCAGACACATCACATGTTTACCATGTTGTATATGAAACTCATTTTGGTAAATGAGTTCAGTAGTAAAGTGGACAGGATAACAGCATGAAACAAACATATATCTATGTACCATGGTCACTTTATGGTCTATATCATTCTAGTTTTTGTTGCCAAATCAAGATAGAGACACAGTTCAAATAATATTTGTTCAAGACTAAGCAGAATAGACAGAATATAAGTGTGGGTAACTATAGAGCAATAACAACACTTGTAATGTGCATGACATGAGAACATAACTGTTTATTCAATTGAAACTGAAATCAACATAGAGAAGGTTACAACAGCAAACCAGTTAAAGAAACAAGTTTAAAACATACCTGTTGCGCCATTGGAGTTTCAATTCCATCCTTCAAATTTGAAAATAGTTGGTATGAGTAAATACAGTCATGCAAGAGCAAAGGATTATGAACCATAGCTACAGAACCTGACCTGAGAACAAATCTTCTTCTCCTTTAAGCGTTGAGTTGGGATTCGGAGTGGTGGTCCTCGTGCTTTGGGCACTGCAGATCCCTTACTAACTGCTCGTGTTTCAATGCTCTGTGGTGGAGACGGTGCTGTGTCAACTGGAACTGGGTTACTATCTGCCAGGGTTGGGGTTAGAAGGGGTGTAGCTGGTTCTCTGTCCAACTGGGTAGGGGTACAATCTGCGAGAGTACGGGTTATGTGCGGTGGATCTGGTCCTTGGGCAAGTACAACCGTGGTTCTATCTGCATCAACTGGTAGCACTATATTTTCTGAAGACCGTGTTGTTACTCCCTTAGATATTGCCATCACGCTCTCCAATTCAAATGGCTGATAAACAAGAAAAGTAATTGAAAGTATAGACATTGTATGATAGACAGGTGCAATGGATAGTGGGGAATAAAAGAGGGCATGAAATAATTCATATTTATGTTGTCTAACCAAACAGGATAGCACGACACAATTTCACATATATGATGGCTAACTAAACAGGATAGCATGACACAATTTCACATTATGATGGCTAACTAAAAAAGATGGAAAGACATAGTTCAAAATATGAGACTATGTAAAAAGGATGACATGACATAACTATATAATGTGTTTATTAAATAGGTTGGCATGCCATAATTCACATACATTCACGGATAGAATGCCATAATTCAAAATATGATGACTGTAAACACTAAACAGGATGAGATGATATAACTATATGATGTCTTTATTAAATGGGTTGCCATGCCATAATTCAGATAGATGATGTGTATGCACTATGTAAACATGATGGCATGATATAATTTAAATATCTGATTTATATAGTAAGCAAGTAAGCAGATGGCAATCCATATATGATGTAAAAACTAAGCAATGCAAGACAACATGCATGAGATGGGTAATATAACCCTGCCAAGTTTGAGCATAGACCTTAGGGGGAAAATAGGACTGGTCATCAGTCTCTGAATCCTCCTCCGAGGAGCTCTCTGTAACCAGCAAGATGTCTGCTTCAGCAGGTAGCATTGTCTGCTCTGAATACCTTGTTTTCAGTCCAGATACTTCCATCACCGCTTCAAATGGCTGATGCACAGGAAGAGTAGTTGAATATACAAATGTTGTCGATAAATGGAACATGTAATACAAAAAAATGATAGAATGATATAATTCACATACATGATGATTGGCTAAATAGCATGGCATTGCATAATTCACATATATAATGCCTTTGCAACAAGATAGCATTGTATAATTCACATATATAATGTCTTGCAACAAGATGGCAATGCATAATTCACATGTATGGTAATTAGACACTGAACAGGTGGCATTCACACAAAGCATGTCTAAACTAATCAAATGACATAGCAATGCGAGACACCATATGCATGATATGAGCAACATAACCCTGCCAAGTTAGAGCATACACCTCAGGGGGGGGGAATAGGACTGGTCATCTGTCTCTGAATCCTCCTCTGAGGAGCTATCCGTAACCAGCGATATATGCGCTTCATCAAATAGCATAGTCTGCTCTGAAGACCTTGTTTTCACTCCAGAATTTGCCACCACCGTGTCAAATGGCTGATGCACACGAAGAGAAGTTGAATGTAATAACATTTTTGACAAATGTAATATGTAACCAAAAAAAGGATGGCCTGATATAATTTACATATAAGATGACTGGCTAAGCAGGATGGCATTGCAAAATTCACATATATGATGCCTGGCTAAACAAGATGGCGTTGCATAATTCACATAAACGATGAATAAAATAAACAGATGGCATTCGCACAAAGAACGTCTAAACTAAGCAGATGACATATTTGATGTATAAAGTAAGCAATGCAAGACACCATATGCATGATATAACCAACATCAGCATGCCAAGTTAGAGCGAAGACCTCAAGCGGTAAATAGGAGTTGTCTTCTCCTTCTGAATCCTCAGAACAGATATCTTCCTCTCGATTACAATCTGAAATGCATGGAGGGGGGGCTGCCTTTGCGCCTACCATGGAGCAACGTCTGCATGAAATTTTATTGCCACGGAAGGCTCGTATCTTTTGCTCTACATGTTCAGTTCCATTGTTAACAATAACTATCATGCATAGGAATAAAACTTAGTGAGATTATGTAAGGAGTGCATGCAGAAATCCGGAGTGATGGTAGCAACCTGTGGATAGACCCAAAACTAATAATAGCAGGCAGATAATGGCTTCAGTTAAAAAATACAGATAATGGCTTCTTTACTGTTTGTTTCCCACCCAACATGAAACTCATAGTAGACACCGGAGATTAACCAGATAGTAGATAGATACTATTGATAGCGGCCCCGATATGTACCCCACAACCATTTAAAAACTCAAGTTTGACCATTAGTTTGGAGCTGACTCAGAGTCTAATCGGTGAACAGGACGATAAAATAGCATGTAATATTAAGCGATGCATAACGTAAGCAGACACGAAAGAGTGAGACCTCTCTTGCGGACCCGTGTAGTCCTCGAGGTCGTCTGCTCGGTTGATGATGGTAGTGCAGTTTTCTTAGCTGCCAGCGACGGGGAAGAAGATCTAAGGCGGTGAAAGACAATCTGGAGGTTGGATCCCTGCTGTGCTGGACCCTTCTATTGTTGGAGCAGCTGAGCTGGGGTGGACGACGGCGCAGCAGGAGCGGGACAAACCACGCAAGGTTTTCTTTGACAACTATCTGTAAGAGAAGTAATTATGTAAGGGCTCATTTGAATTGGAGGATTCCAACAATGCAGGGATAGGAAATAGACAGGAATAGGATAGGAATGCACGTGCAAAACAGAGAATTTAAAAACACAGGATTTCTGCCAATCTGGGTGTTTGATTCACAACAATTGGAAGATCACAGGATGCAAAGAAGCATGGTGACATTAAGTCAAACCACAAGAAAATGTACGGTTATAATGCTATTATGTTACTATCTCTTAGTCTTGTGCTTCATGAATAGGAATTTGAAAAGGAGGACAAGTGAAAATTAAAATTCCTACGTTTTTTCTTTGAAGGAGACACTAAAGGAACAAATCCGTGTGCTCCAGCTGACTTGGCTGTCGGAGGAGGGGAAGAAGATCTTAGGCGTCTGGAGATGGAGCCCGAGGTACTGCTCCGCTGTGATGGAGGGTTTCGTCGTTGGAGCAGCTCCGGTGAGTTGTACGACGCCGAGGCTGAAGCAGGACAAGAGAGACAACGAACAATGTTAACCTGAGTGGAATTCTAATTGCATCTCCAATACATGACGTAAAATACATAACCACAAAGTGCTAGATTTAAAATACATCAGCCGCTCATCTCTGAACTTAACTGTCGAAACTGAACTTAACTATCGAAACTCAACTTAACTGTCGAAACTGAACTTAACTGTCGAAACTCAACTTAACTGTCGAAACTGAACTTAACTGTCGAAACTGAATTTTGCTGTCGAAACCGAATTTTGCTGTCAAAACTGAACGCACTAGCAAGGTGAGGCTACACGTCGGTCGACTAACTTTTTCATCTCTGGTCAGTCGATTTTGCAGCCGTTGGATACGAAATCAAGGGCCTGCGGTTCATCTTCAACCTCCACCCCCTGAGCCGGCCAAACAGCAGCCCCCTGCCGCCCACGGCCGGCGGTGCGCCGCCCCGCCCGCCCCGAAAACACTCCCCACCGCCGGTCCGCCGCCGCCCCGGCCATCACTCTAGGACACCCCACGCCACCGCCCTGCCAACGCCCCACGCCACCGCCCTGCCAATGCCCCACGCCACCGCCCCGCCAACGCCCCACCACCGCCGGCGACCACCGCCCCCATCCTGAACCCTAAGATAGATAGTGGGGTATCTCTCCGGCGAGCCCCCCTCCCCGCTGCGGCTGGTTCTTCCTTCACCCCGGCGAGCTCCCCCACCACCTAAAAATCAACTGACCTAAAAGTCGATTCAGTCGACTGAAGTGTAGCTAAATCGTAGCAGCATTGCAAGCAAGAGCAAGAGCGAGAGCAGCAGCGCGAGCAAGAGCAATAGCAAGAGCAGACCAGGCAGGGGACCGAGAGCAAGAGCAGAGCAGCAGCGCGAGCGAGAGCTAAAGCAGCAGCAGGTCCTATTGATGTGGACGTCGCCGCCGAGGGAGCGACGCCGGGGAGGAAGTGGCCAGTGACGCCGCCATGGATGGAGCCGCATCGTGTCGGCTCTGGACTGAGCGCCTGCAGCACCATGAGATCGAATCAAGAAGAAAATGCGGCGATTAGTGTACAACCTCTTTGGTGGCGCCGATTAGGCCGCAGCTTCATCCGAGCAAACGGTGATGATGATGCTCTTCCGGTGGTGCAGGTGAAGACGGCGGTGTGGGAATGGTGGTGGCGCGAAAGACGAGGGGAACGTCGGGGCAGCTCCTTGGAGGTGGAGGACGGGGTGGCTGAACCGGCGGGATGATGAGATCGACGACGGATCCTCATCCGGTACGGTGGATGAGGGACGTCAAGGTGTTGCTGTGGACGACGTCGTCGGGGAACAGGCTCCGGCTAGGTGGCGGCCGGAGCAGGGTGTGGGGTTTTTCAAGGGTTTTCGCGGCCTCGGTGTACGAATGGGTGGGCGGATGGGATGGCAGTGGGGAACCATGGCTTAGAGACGCGCTTGTCCGAAATGTGGGGTAAGTTACGAAAGTACCCCCACCGATTTGAGGCGGTTCTTTCGATTCAGGGGTACCACGGGCATTTCGCGTGTCTGGATTTCACAGGAGGTGGGGGTTTTCGCACGCTTTGTAATTTCGGAATAGCAAGGCGCGGGTTGAGATGGAGTGAGTTGTCAGAGCACAACAAGACAAAGATATATCTTAAATATTTCGGGCTAACAAGGCGCGGGTTGAAATTTCCGGACAAGCCTAACATGTACTGTCCCAAATCAATGCGCCCTACAAATGTCATTCAAAACTTTGAATTCATGTTATGTTCAATTAAAATATTTCGCTACGTGTATAATGCATGCAACCTACTACTCAAATGAACGTTTTAGTGCATTCCAAACGTGTATACTACCGCTTCAATATGAACTAAATTTGAATTCGTTTCTCTATTTGAATAAGATCTAAAGTAATGATTGTTGTGAAGTCAAAGCATTTGAATTCGTTTCTCTGTTTTAATAAGATCTACAATCATCATTATTGTCAAGTTAAACCATCGTTTGTGTATTATCTTCACAGCACACCACATGATTAGTCTCGAGTTACATATGAACTATGTGTAGTCCTATATGAACTCCAACTAGATTTTTTGAATCCACTTTATTTTGATTTCAAATCAGATTACATTTCTAGCTCTAGCTAGATCTTCATAATCTAAACCATGTCTCATATGTATAATGTGTTTATCACATTATGTATGGTGCCCCGCCCCCTACGCCTACAGGTAGTTAGTTGTGAGTTGCAAACACCACAAATTACCACAAATTCAAATAAAATGTGAGAATGTTCAATATATAGTATTGTTTAGATTGTTTGATATTTAGTTGTAAGCTGCGAACGCCACACATTATCACAAATTCAAATAAAATGTGAGATTGTTTGATGTATAGTATGGTTTAGATTGTTCGGCATTTAGCTGTGAGTTGCAAACGCCATGCATTATCACATTATGGTATAACATGTGCACAGCACGTGTATCACCGCTATATTCATGCATGCAATGTTTAAAACACTATGATCTCCTATTCAAATATATGAATCCGCTTTCATATCGAATTATGATCTTTGTTAGTCTCTTACACCCACACAATCCTCTAACCTTTGTAGATACCACTAACTTTCTCTCGTGCATGCACATGCCCTCCTCGCCTTCCCCCTCCCTCGGCATTCTATCCACCTAGCACATTCATTTTTTTTCTTTAGGTCGTTCTCCCAGAGTCTCCACAACTCCTTTCTGACACACACCGATCAATAAACCTCTCCAGTGGTGCCTGCCTACAACATACAAACACACCTTCAATCTCCTCCTTTATGTGTCCTTGCCTCGTGTCTCTCATACGGTCAGACACACTTGTATACTCTCGCCCCTCTTTTCATCGCTCTCACAACCGCACACTCCTCCCCCTATCTAGCTAGTAGTTGGGCCTCTCGCACCACCTCCTAGCTCCATTCTCTCTGTCTATCCGTCTCACTGGGCCTTATTTGCCTCTAACAAATGGACGTACACCGACCGATCCCTCGCTATACATATAGCTAGCTAGGTCCTTATAACTCGTTTTTACCCACACATCAATCGATCTACCTCATTAGTTGTGTCTCTCCCTTCCTCCGACAAACAACAATTGATCTACCAATCTAGTTAGGTTTGCTTACCAAACACATGGTTCCCCTTCATCATCCATGGATGCGTCCCGACAGATCTATCACGCACAGGCACACATAGAAACACATCCCCACTCTTATTGATAACATTGCAGTTCCACCCTCAGTTTGTCTAGTAGGCCTCTCCCACCATCTTCGAGAAGCAACTCCATCACCCATCCAGCACTCTACCCCTCTCCCTCCCTCTCCCTCCCTCTCTCCCTCCTCTCTCTCTCTCTGTCCCATCATATTTCCCGTCCTTCAGTTATGTATGGATGTCGACCTATCTCCCTCAAGACATAGCTGGGTCTCTCCTTCTCAACACATATATGAGTCGTTCTACCTCTATAGTTAGGCCTCTGCCTACCCCTCCCACCACCCCTCCCCACCACACACACCGATACATCGAGCGCTCTAGTCATGTCTCCCTGCCACACACAAACTTGACGTGTGCCCTCTAACGTTCCGGTAGGCTAGTCGCCCTATATCTTTGACTTGTACACACAAACAATTTGATGGCTCTCTTCATCGATCTCGCACCCACCCACTTGATCCTCTCTTTGACTCTATCGATAGCTATGACCCCTCCCTCTCTTCTCGTGGATTGCCCGACCCTCTATGTATGATATGGATAGGCCTCCATTTCACACACATTGCATGCAAAATTTTGTTTGAGATGTCATCAACACATATTCCCACGAATAATTCACGAAATCAACCCCCACCCCACCCCCCTCCCCAAAACAAAAAACACTCACGAACGCGGTTTGTATCTCTCACACACACGCCACGTAGGTGGGGGACGTGCACGAAGAGAATAGGTGAATGCACGACGCACGTACTCCCGTCTCTTTCCGAACCACACCCGCGCGGGTACATGGTGGAGCTCATTTCTGTACGAAAAAGGCAGCCCACGTGGTAATTTGGCACCTGTACTGGTTGTCCACTTGGTGGAGGGAGGATCGTCTACCACAGGTGAGCAAACAAATTGCGACTTGACGCGTTATGTTAAATTAAAAAAAGAGGCAAACCATGTGGGACCTACCTTAGAAGCAAGGTTCTATATTGGAGTACTTTTGATGTGTCCCTTCAACTCGCAGAACGAGGAGAAGCTTTCTTAGTACGCCGTCTCCCCCTCCCACGGGAGCAGTGGCTCGCAGGATGAGGTGAAGCTTGCTTACCACGCCTTACGCCCGCTCCCTCGCCCACGCGTGCGGTGGCTCACGGCCCGAGTAGAAAATTTTACTACTCCCTCCGTTTACTCGTCGTCCCTACTACCTTGGTTATAGAGATTATACTATCATATTGTTTGGAATATATATGTCCTTTAGTAGATTTCAATATGAACTACTAGTACATACTCCAAACACTGATGTATATAGACGTATTTTAGAGTGTAGATTCACTCATTTTGCTCCATATGTAGCACTCTCCCTCGCCCCTCGACCCTCGCCCACGTGGAGTACGTGCAGCAATTCATTCGGTCACATATAGCCAGAACGATATATACTGCACTACCATTATTGCTCGACTTCCCGAAGAGGCGAAGAGCCAATCGCAAGGTTAATATCTTGGAGATGCCAAGCGCAAGGTTATAGGAGAACAAGTAGTAGGTGCCGCATCATTTATAAATAAAGTTTTTTTCTTCAGTGGCACGTACGCAATATGATATGTTCATATGGAGAGAAAAGGAAACCGCTCCACTATATACATAGTCAGGACGGGCCAGCCTACACGGTTGCTTGCTGGGTTGCTCTCTTCACACTCTCTCGCACAAAACGACTGTGGCCACATCTCTAACATCCCGGCAGATCACGTCCGCTTGGGGAAGGGGTGGATGCTTAGTGTAGATGCGGTAGCCGTCGCCGACGGCGAAAAACCACTGTCGGCACGTCCCGATCAGGGGTCCCCGCCGTTCTATCTCACAAAGCCATTGAGGTTGCCTTCGTCCCTTGCTCACTGTCGTGACGTGGGCAGTTGCTGCCTCCCGCCGCCCTCCTCAAGGTTGAGCTACGTCCCTCAGGTACAACTCCCTTTACAGCCGGCTTGCACCACTGCTCCAGCTGCCCACATCACTCCCTGTGGATATTTCTCTACTTCTTTGCCCCACACATACCTCTACTGGCTTCTACATACTGTATTTGTGATGAGTTTATGTCTCATCAACTAGTCCCAGTAATCTTATTCTAATCACGCTTATTCAATTTCTTTGCCACAGGGATGCTTATCTCGATTTTGGTGAAACTTCACAAAATGATCCGATGGTCAAAAGGTTGCAAACTTCATTTATTAGGAAGCTCGAACGTTGCCAGCAAATTGAAGCCTGGTCAGGGTTCAAGGTTCAAGGGCTAGGGACTGCATGGATCGTTTTTTTCTTTAGCTGCCTCTGTTCCAAAATAAGTGTCAACTTTAGTAGTAGTATAACTTTGTACCGAAGTTTGCACAAAGTTGAGAAACTTATTTTGGAACAGAGGGAGTACATATTTGCTATGATCTGTCAATCATTGAGATGCTATAGCATGCATGTTAGTCTCCTTTGTATTTGATGAAATGTTGCAACGGGCAACCTTGGATGCAAGATACATGTAACAGAAGCTGGAAGCTTCATAGAATTGTACAAATTTATCTCGTTGATAAATTACAGTACGTACTATACTAGTACTTCCTCCGTTCCTAAATATAAGTCTTTGTAGAGATTTCACCATGAACCACATGCGGATCACTGAGCCTGCGTGTTTTCACTGCACTTGCATGCCTCCGCTGTAAGAATGGAAAAAATTGTAATCTAGTAGGTATACCTCCTTTCGCCGAAAGCGTGGGACATCCAGCAGTCCTACGACCTCAGTAATAAAGACCAATGAGCCATCAAATCACATAGACCCAGCAGTAAGTTGGACGGACGAAGCAACCATCACTCTTGCGCCAGTGAGAGGTCACGTCCGCTCTGCCCGGGCATGAATGCGGCACCGATTATTTGGAGCGGCGCTGACCATTTCGGGCGGGAAGCGCGCGCGGGCGATGGAGGGGCTATGGGTGGGCCAGGCTAGTCAGGAGCGGCGCTGTCCGCATGTCCCTACCGGACACGCCCGGAAACGAGAGGATGCACCGACTCTCGCGGCTAAAATCGTACACTACACAACATCTCTCTGTAGGAGTAGGTCGATCTGTCGCTCTCTCTAACACACACATGGTGTTAAACACACACGCACACACACACGCGCGCACCCGCATGCACCTTGGTCCCGTTGCACCTTCTAACGTGACTTATTACACCTAGACGGAGGGAGTAGTAAGTATACGAGATACGGTGGCACAATGACTTAAGTCGAATACAAGTGCCCAAAATTTGTGTGCATGTTATAATGAGGATTCAGGAATGTATAAAAGGTTATTTCTCTAGTTGAACATAACGGGAGGGTTGTGTAGCTAGTTAGCCTGTTCGCTCATCAAACTTGAGGTCTCGGGTTCGATAACTACACTTGAGCATAATTTGTGCTAGGTGGATTCTTTGACTGGTCAAAATGTTTTCTAGGGTTTGCACGCTTCACACTCTCTCTCCAGTATTTATATACACGCTGGAGCCTCAGGGCTTGTAGTTGCTCTCTTCACACTCTCTCGCCCTCTCCCGCTGGAGCCTCATCGCTTGTAGTTGCTCTCTTCACACTCTCTCGCCCTCTCTAGATCTAAACAAGACTTCGTTGGCCTCTCTCTCCCCTCACTGCTGCTCAAAGAGCCGCCAGGATCCGTCCGTCGGGAAGGGAAGGAGGCTTAACATTGTCGCCGTCGGCGAGGGACTACCGGCGCAGCTGTTCACTTTCCACCCAGCGGCAGCGCGGGAGGGCCTCCGACCCCTTCTTCTTTGCCGCCGCCCCGTATCCCGCCGAGCCACGCCCCAAGAACCTTAAGGTATAATTTACTTAATCCACATGCATTGCTCTAGCTGCATGTATACCATGAATCTAGGACGCGGTTCAAAGAGGAAAGGAGTGGGAAAAGTTGTATATAGCATGAATCTCGGACGTGGTTCAAAGAGGAAATGAAGGGGGAAAGTTGTATAGCATTAATCTAGGACGTGGTTCAAAGAGGAAAGGTATGGGGGAAAGTAGTGGGGAAAGTTGTATCACATAAATCTAGGACGTGGTTCAAAAAGGAAAGGAAGGGGCGAAAGTACTAGTTCAAAAAGGAAAGGAAGGGATAAGGCTATAGAGTTTGAGCAGGACTAGATTTGCTGCGCTCACATAGGGAAATGCATCTGATAACAAAACTGGGACCAACACGAACTGACACGGAGTTTTTTTAGTCCCTACACCAAAATGTCCCGGTAAACAAACACCCTCTAATAATGCTGCTGCAAAGTTGATGCAATGCCACAGTTAAAAGCAAATTACATGTTTAACGAATTTTATTGTTAATAAATCTCTATGTTAATATTAATCAATGCCACCGTTTGAGAAATGCTACTGTCTTGCTTTCTTTCCCATTTAGATAAGGTATATGCTTCTTTTTGTTGGCTTTTGTGTCATCCATCGTTATTGATCACTAATTGTTTCCTTTGCACCTCTATGTAAATAGGATTATCTGCTTCACCTTGTTGCCATTGTGACCTTTTGTTGCACTGCACAAAACACTTTTTCAAAATGTCACACCGACAACGTTGCTTGATTGCTTGATCTTAGTGGAATTGCACAAGAGGAGATCTTACTTCCTATCCGTTAAGGCGAATTTGGTTCAGATCTTCTTCTTGTGAGTTGTTTGAATTCCGCATCATGAGAGGTCAGTACTAGCCTTCTTTCACATGATTCTGCAGTGTGCATTCATATGTTGTGCTACTTGTACGATAATGTTGCTTGATTTTAGTTAACTACACAAATGGAGACAAGACTTCCAATATGTATGTGCACCGTAATATCCCATTGAGGTAAGATAAGGATATTTCACAACTGCTTGCCTGTATTTTGCCACTTTCATCAGAAAATTAAGTTTAGTACTATACTTGTGCTCCCTAATTGACATGCCAAATCTTACATTGAAGGCGAAGCTTGTTTGTTATTGAACCAAGTGATGAAGGGGAAGACCAAGGGGAAGAAAAACAAAAATCAACTCCCGGTGCTGTCATGAAAAAGTGGTATTGTCCTTGAGAAGTGCTTCATTTGTGCTGTTTTAAATAATTCCTTTCCTTTTTTCGAGCAAACAGTGATGCTAGCATTTAGTAGTCCTCTTGTCTTTGCACAATAGGATCATCTTCCTCTGAAGAAGAATATGGAGTATGTGAAGTGACTAGTTCCGAGTATGCCAGGATGAAGAAGCCCTGTCTATCTTATCATCAGAAGGAGCAGTTCAAGGATGGTTACATTACTCCCCACAAGACCAAACTAACTTCAGCTCAGAAGGACTGACAAAATCTCCATTTTTGCTGTGATGCGCGAGTACAATGTTGTTCTAGGATTCTTTCTAGTGAGTTCCATTTTTCTAAAAGTGTGCTCTACATGGACCATGTATGTGCCTGTTGAAACTGTCAATTCATAGTACAGTTTGCTCTATACTAATCACTTTTTTGTATTTGTGCAAACAGGGGTGCTCAGCTTGATTTCAATGGGAACTGCACAACATGTTCATGAATACATAGAATCATTCATTTCCACCACAAGAAAGGAGGTGCCGATAACTTCAAGGCGTTGCAACATATAAGGGCGAAATCATACAAGCTACGCGCGAATTTGGTTGATTTTGGTGGAACTGCACAAAAAGAACAGCTGGTTTATTTAGCACGAGGTGCCATGTCAATGTCCGAACTGATGGCAAACCCTGCCCATTCCACAATCGTAGGCATTTGATATTTTGGAATGGGACAACCTTGTCAAATTTTGCTCATTGATTTTAGCAAGACATGCGTTTGATATTTTTGAATGGGACGCCCTTGCTGTCAGCAGCGTCGATCAATTTTTTCTTTATTCTTTAGTTGTGAAGTAAATATTGCCTCTGACATGTGAGTCGCTGAGATGCATAATCATCGATTGTTTTGAATGTTCTCTATGAATTGCCAAGCCTGTGTGTTTTATTGCAATGTACAGAAATGCAAAAAACCTGCTCAAACTCTTTGTACTCCTTCTGTTCCTTTTTACTTCGTACATTGTGAAAGTGCATACTTTTTTGTATAAGATTGGTCAAAGTAGAGATACTTTGACTGCAGACAAAGCTTGTATGTAGACTAGAAAGGACGAGGGAGTACATGTGAAACTGCAGCAAACGAGGTGATCACCCTAGGAATAATGCTAGTACATATTGTTTTGCATGTTCATCCAATGCCAGTGATACAGGAATTCGAACTAATCGAAATAAATTCATTCATACACGGTCGGATTTGATATAAACATGCCAGATTTCATTACATTTCATACATTCTTCAACTAAAAAGGGGCGCGCTGGAGGTATAATTAATTAACTAAAGCTACCCACCTGTGTGCCGTTGAGCCGAACAGAAGCTTCAGTGACTTAACTGTAGGTGCATTGCGTAACTGACATGTGGCCTGTTGGGCCCACGTGTCAGTCAGCCAACTGCACCAGCAGTTAAGTAGAAGCAGCGTTACTCTCCAGCAGAACTCCCGGACTCCACGTCGCCGCCAAGAAGATAACCAGCCGTCAATGGTCAACCCGCCTAGCTTGGCTTCAACAGGAGGGTAGCAGTGGTGGCCTTACTTGGACCCGAGCGGCGGCGACCTACCGTGTTCCACTCTTCCTCGTTTTCTATGTGGCGCGGCCTCGTTGGCAGCGGGGCGGAGCCGGCGATGTCCTCTGTCTCATTGCCGGCGGGCGGCTCCTCAGCGGAGCGGTGGAAATCCTCCCCCGCGTTGCCGGCAGGGTGGGGCCTCGGCTGAGCCGGTGATGTCCTCTGCCTCGTTATTGGCGGGGCAGGGCCTCGGCGGAGCTGGCGGTGTCCTCTGCCTCATTGTTGGCGCCGAGGGGCCTCGGCGGAGCAGGGCCTCGTCGACGCCAGCAGAGCGGGGACTCGTCGGAGCCGGCATTGTCCTCTGCCTCGTCCTCGGTCTCGCCAAACAGCGCCTCGCCCGCTTCATCGCCCTCTTTGCTAGCCTGTTTGCAGGCAGCCGTAGCCTCCGCCACCCACATGCGCTCCCGCTAGCGTTCGAGGCGGCCCTTGCGGGGGGAGCGGTATGAGTCGAGCAGCGCCTCCTGCTCCGCCCGCTCCATGGCGATCTGCTCCTCCGCCTGCAGATGCTCCTGGAGGAGATGGTGGTTGTAGGCGGGGTCGGCCTGCGCTTCCCAGAACTGCTCCTGATGCATCTACCTCACACTGTCCATATATTGGGCACGAGCCTCGCCGATGGTCATGGTGCAATGCACCGGCGAGGATGGCGCGGAGGAGGGGGTTGGCGCCGGATCGTCGACTACCATGTTCTCCATTGGGACGTCGTCGTCCTCCGGCTGCCTGCCGGCCAGCCGGTCGGCAGCAATGGCTGCCATCTCCTTGTGGTCTGTCGTCCGCCCGTCCCGAAGGGCGCTGGAGCGCGAGGAAGCCACGGTGGGCAGTAGTGGTGTGGACAGGAGAATGGGAACGGATGCGGATCACTGCGGCTATGGCCGGCGCAGCCGTTTATATAGCAATGGTGGGCGGGCGGAGGGACGGACATGTGGCGCCAGAGTAGCCGCCTCGGCAACCACGTATCATTAATGTGGGCGGCAGATGGACGGATGACACTTGTGTCGTTTGAAGGCGGAGCAATCGCCTGCACCGGGAAGGGCGGCGGGCGGCGCTGACTGTTTCGGGCGGAAAGCGCGCGCGGGCGAGGAGATGACTTTACTTGGAGAGGATGACAATGGGGACCCACCAGGTCCATAGCCTCACGTACGCAAGTGCCTCCTTATATATATATATATATATATATATATATATATATATATATGTATGTATAAAACTATACTCCCTCCGTCTAGGTGAATAAGTCGTATTAGAAGGTGCTTCACGACCTAGGTGCAAGCAGATTGGTGGAAAAGAAGAATATTTCTCTCTTCTAAACACAACATTTAATCACAACAGTTAAAAGTATGCCTTATTAGCTACCCATGCAGGACATCGTAATTCATAGCATGCAAAGCGCTTTTATTTCTTGCCTAATAACCGCATGGACGTGCTGCATGCATTGGTCCTTGCCCGAGCAAAAAAAGGGAGGAAGGGGGTTTCCACGGGAGACAACGAGGCAGAGGTGGAAGCGCTCGCTGGAGTTATTTATTTTTCTTCCCCCTGGTTTCCTGACATCACGGTCCCACACCATTGTCAATCTATGTAGTACTAGTCAATAAACGAGAGAATTGCACAAGAAGCGACCGATAGCTGGGACCAAGCAGCTCGAGCAGTATTTGTGTTTTTGAGGTGTGAGCACTGCAGAGTTTTTTGATGTTTAGCCCAGATATTAATTTTTCTCCTGTGAACAACAACGAAAACATCGCTGCAGGTATTAACTGGGCGGGCTGTGGCCCGTCTAGCCCTGGCCAGATATCCAGCCCAGATATTAATTTTTTTCAAGCTGAAAATGGCTAGCCCAGCTATACTTTTTTTAGGAATACCCACGCAAGGTCAAGTTGTTATTCTCCGCCCCGCTGGGCTTCAAATCTTTCTTAGGAGGGATGCATTAGGCTTAACAAGAAAATGGGCTTTAAGAAATAATAAATGGTATGCAATTATAAAAACTCGGCAGTAACTATAAAAAATGCACCAAACACGTGATTACTTTATAAAATATTTTTTAGATATTGAAAATTTTAATTTCATTAATTGTTGCGAGTGCAATGTTTCGTTGGATTTTTACATGATATAAATTTATATTGAAATTGTATTTAATCTGACTAGAAATTTCGAGATAAAAATATTTCGGATCTCATCAAAATGTGGGAAATTTTATTGAATTCTGTTTTGAACGGTTGGTTGAAATGGGCTGTACTTTTAACAAACTGTATATGGGCTGTAGTAAATTCCATTAGAATTCAAAAATGTGCTACACATTCTTACAAATCTCAAATGGGCTATAAGTTCTCTGCCACACACTTCTGGCCTTACTAAGTTGACGCGTCCCCTAAAAAAACAGAGTTGACGCATATGCAAGGCTTTGTCAACTTATAGTCAACACACGGTTCTAGCAGTAGTGGCCGTTGGATGTCCATCCAATGGATGCCATGCTTCTTCTTCAATCTCGGATATTCTAGCTTCACCTGCCTAAGAAATGATTCCTCCCCCTGACATCTAGGGCGCACCATTTCGAAAGCTGACCTGTGGGCCTACTAAGTTGACGTACCAAGGGCTTTGTCAACTTAGTCAATATAAACGATTCTAGCTGGAGTGACCATACGATGTCCATTCAACGGCCGTAGTGCTTCTTCAACCTCTGGTCTTCTTGCTCCAGCCGCCCAAAGTAGCGCCGGTCGTGCCGCCTGCTCCTTCCTCCCGTGGCCGGCTGTGCTGCCGTGGAGGCCTCACCGCCCCTACTATTCCCATCGCTGGCCAGGCCCTGCGGCGATGGCAGCCTCACACCGCAGCTGAACAAGTGAACCCTCATACTCCTCTCCGCGTGGGCATCCACTGCCGCGTCTTCACCGACTCCGCGCCGTCCCCTTCCTAGGCCTCGCCGTCGTCCACCGCCCTGGTGCTCTCGGTGCGGCGTGGTCAACGTGGAAGGAACGACTTCCATCGGACGTGGACTGTACGTGGAGAGGCTGACAGCTGGGTCCACGGCGGCAGCAAGGAAGTGTCTCCTTATTACACAGAAAATAATGATTCCTCCACCTGACAGCAGGGACCCACTGGACGGGCCACCAGTATTTTGCGAAAAAAATTGTTTCCCCCTGACTGCTGGGACCCACCGGACGGGCCACCGTATGTCGCGAAAAAAACGTTCCCCCCGCTGTCAGCTCGGACGCACCGGAACTGCCTCCTTATTACGCACAAAAAAATGAATACTCCCTCGGCTAGCTGGGACCCACCTTGCTGGGAGGCTGACTTGTGGGCCTACTAAGTTGACGGGGACGAAGGGCTTTGTCAACTTAGTCAATATGAACGATTCTAGCTCTAGTGACCGTACGATGTCCATCCAACGGCCGTAGAGCTTCTTCAACCTCTGGTCTTCTTGCACCAGCCGCCCAAAGCAGCGCCGGTCGTGCCGCATGCTCCTGCCTCCCGTGGCCGGCTATGCTGCCGCAGAGGCCTCACCGCCCCTACTATTCCCACCGCTGGCCAGGCCCTGCGGCTACGGCAGCCTCACACCGCAGCTGAACCAGTGAACCCTCGTAGTCCTCTCCGCGCGGGCTTCCACTGTCGCATGGTCCCCTTCCTAGGCCTCGCCTTCGTCCAACGCCGTGGTGCTCTCCGTGCGGCGTGGTCAACGTGGTCAAGGAACGACTTCCATCGGAAGAGTACTGTACGTGGAGAGGCTGACAGCTAGGTCCACAGCCACAACACAGTTTTTTTTGTGATTTGCCAAGTAAGTTGCTTTGTCAGGCCTGTTGGTCTGCAAATCTTTCAAGACGAGGAGAGCTTTCATTCGGCTGGACGAGAAAATGGCCCATCAGTAATGAGAAATGGGCTGTACATTTTAAAAACACATCATACCAGCAATTAGTTTCAAATATCTTTTTTTTCAATTGAAGATTTTAAATTACATTAATTTTTATGCATGGAGAATTTGTTGGATTTTATATTGATATACATTTATTTTTAAAATCAGTTTGAATGTGAGTCGAAATTTCGGGATTAAAAACAGTCCAGACCACACCGAAATATGCAAAATTTCATATAATTTTTTAACCGTTGCCACAATATGGGCTGTAATGCTAACAAAAAGAATATGGGCTCCAAAACAAACCTTAAGAATTAGCAAATGGGTTGTAAATTATTAGAAATAATGGCAGATGGGATGTATGCTGTTTTCCACAGATTTGAGGCTTTCCTAAAAAAAGGTTGACGCACAAGCACTCACTGTTGGATGTCCATCCAACGACCGTCGTGCTTCTTCAATCTCTGCTCTTCCTGCTCCAGCCGCTCAAACAAGCACCGGCGGGACTGCCTGCTCCCTCCTCCTCGCGGCCAGCTGTGCTGCCGCGCAGGCCTCACCGCCCAACCGTACTCCCATCGCTGGCCTAGCCATCCCTCTACTCACCCACACCTGCTATTATTCTCCGGCGATGGCAGACGAACCAGTAAACCCTCGTACAGTCATACTCCCCTCCACGTGGGAAACAACTGCCGAGTCTTCCCTGCCCTGGTGCTCTCGGCATCGCGTGGTCAACGTGGTCAAGGAACGACTTCGATCAGACGTGGATTGTACGTGGAGAGGCTGACAGCTGGGTCCACGACCGCAGCAAGGAAGTGCCTCCTTATTACGCGGAAAATAATGATTCATCCACCTGACAGCTGGGACCCACCGGACGGGCCACTGTATTTCGTGAAAAAAATGTTTCCCCCTGACTGCTGGGACCCACCAGCTACATCTTCGCACGCAAGGAAGTGTGTCCGGGCAAAAAAAGCGATTCGCCCCCTGACTGCTGAGACCCACCAGCTACATCTTCGCATGCAAGGAAGTGCCTGACAGTCGGGACCCACCTGGTCGAAGCGTACGTAGCGTTGTCATTCTGGTCGCGAACATGTACGTACATATATACTGGTCGATGTAGAGGCATGCACGTGTCGTAGTAGAGGCGCGCACGTAGCATGTACATGTACGTACAACGACCAGGGTGCAAGAAAGAAAATACGGCCACGTATGTGTACATACGAGCGGGGTCTCGAACGTCTAGTCGCTCATACGTACGGCCAGGACTCGTGTACATGGCTGGGTCGGAACGGAGAAACAGCATCGTCGTCATGTTCATGGGGAGGCAATGAAATACGTCGTGTTCATGGGGAGCAATGGAATGCATCGTGTTCATCGGGAGGGCTTGGACGGAACATGCGATGGAAAGGAGGCCTGGCGTACCGCAGAACGGAGGAAACGGCCTTGTGTTCGACCGGCCACGTTCGAAACGGGATCCTATTCATCGGGAGGGGTCTGGCGTACCGCAAAACGGAGGAAATGGACCTCCTACAGTCGAAACAGGGGTTCTGTTGATCGGGAGGGGTGTGGCGTACCGCAACGGACGAAACGGACTTGTGTTGGAGCGCTACGGTCGAAACGGGGGTCCTGTTCATCGGGAGGGGTGTGGCGTACCGCAAAACGGGACTCCACGAGATACTGTTCATCTCCACCGTTGACCCCCTCCAGCCTCCACGAGCTACTGTTCATCCACCGTCGACCTCCTCCAGCCTCCGTCGCGCGCTACTCCACCGGCTACTGTTCAACCACCCCTCTCCACGGGCTCCTGTTCAACCACCCCTCCACGAGCTACTGTTCATCCTGCCCTCCACCGTCTACTGTTCATCCTACCCTCCACGGGGTGGTCCTGTTCATCCAGCCCTCCACGGGGTCGTGTTCATCCAGCCCCAACCGGCTCGATCGATCGGGGTCCTATTCATCCAGAGGCAACGCCACGGGGTCCTGTTCATCCACCCCCACCAGGAACTGTTCATCCACCCCCCCCCCGCAACTCTCACTGTTCATCTTGAGGCAGCATCGATCGGCTTCAGTTAGCAGCAGTAGCGAAGGAATCGCTCGATCGGGTTCAGTTAACAGCCATTGATCGATCGCTCGGGTTCAGTAACGCGTAGCCTGCAGTGCAATCGATCTGGTTCAGTTAGAGCCCAACGCCTCGCTCAGGTTCAGTTAGAGCCAACGCCTCGCACACACGCGCGTACGTGTACGAGAGAAACGCGCATTGCTCGGCCCCCGACCTCCCACCGTAACCGGGAACTCCCCGAAATTTTCCTCCCCCTCGCTTCTACCACGGTTTTTTCCGTCATGGACGGCCCAAAGAATGTCATGCAGCTGCATCTCCGGCCCGCCCAGGACGAAAAGCCCATTTTCTGTCATGATTTTTTGTCATAGAAGTAGGAGCCCACCACATCTATGATGATACCGGGTTTTGTCACAATTATCGTCATAGAAGTGTGATATGTATGACAAAAAAATTCATTCGGCCCAAAATGTCACGGATGTGTCTTTTTTTGTAGTGGAGACATCTCCTCCGAAAGAGCTTCCTCAATGTACCTCACCCACCGCACTATCTTGAGCTTCAAAGGGCAGGCGCTTTATAAGAACGCGGCACCCGCGCAAAACGAGTCGTCAAAGAGGAAGGCCGACGATAACACAGCCCAACCTTCATCAAAGAGGTATGGCTTTCTTTTTAAATATGCCTCTTGGTCGTCACATCAAATAATGACATTATCCTCTGCATTTTATCAGGAATAGTGTCCATTGGACTATGTCCGGGGATCCTGCCAGTCGCGCCTCCACTACTCAGATTCCAGACCCTGCCCTAAGGATGGGGGCTGACATGGGAGTGACGCCGGATTGTCCTTCTGTAGAGGATTCAGATGATATGTCCGTCATAAACTCTGAATTGGAGAGCGCCATGAATCATCCGCGTCGGAGGGCCGCTCTCTGCGACCCCGGCTTTTTAAAAGAGGCATTCAATGCCTTCAGCTCAGCCGATGCATACATCCGAGCTGCTCGGGATGGACTGGCTAGAGCCACGAACCAGCATTTAAAAGATATGCGGGTAAGTGTAGATTTGATAATCATATAACAGTAGCCCCCGAGACTTGAAGCAGTTGATACAACTGATTTAATGATCATTGTATAATCAGGTACTCAGGGTGAAGAATAGCCTGCTGTCTCAAGAGTTGGAAAAGTGTCAGACCCAGCTAGCTACGGCTTCCACCGAATTGGAGAAATCCAAGGGGGCACCGCCTGAAAATGTTTCCCCTCATCAGAAAAAAGTATAATCATATACCAGTAATATTAATACTGTTGTGTGTCCACTGACAGGATCAGTAGATCAACTGAGGGAAAACTGAAAATCTCCCAGGCTGGTGAACAGGAGGCCAAAAGGCAACATGCGGCAGGCGAACGTGTGCTGACGCGGGTCAGGGATGAAAAGAACAAGCTGCAGGATTCCAATACCCTATTGGGCGAAGAACTAAAAGATGTGCGAGCCCAGCTAGATGACGCTATCAAGGAGGATAGGAGGCTACAAGGCGGCATATTCAGTATGTTTTTGACCTTACCTTTATGCATTTCAGCGAAGAAATGATCTGACGGATTTATGTCTGCAGGTATGCTGACTGGCCGTCCCGAAGGGGAAATATCCGGCTCTCAAGGCGACCTTCTGCAAGAGGTGTCCCAATTGCACGAGCGAGCTCGGCAAGCAATGCGGAGCATTGCCAAAGCATTGTGGCCGTCCACCTCTCCTCCAGGAATTATGGAGGAGGTTGTGAGGCTATTCCAGGGAGCTCAGCGGCGCTTCCGATTAAGGAAGATATCGGCCTGCCGAGAAGGTGCGCGAGAGGCCTAGGCCATGGTAAAAACACGGTACACAAAGCTCGATCCGAATCATATGGCCCGGGTCAGACCTTGGGGGTCAGATGGAAAAGAAATTCCAGTTAGCCTGGTGTATGACGAGGTAAAGATAGCTACCAAGTATTCCCAACAGGATTGTAAGCTAGTTAACCTGTTAGATGGCTTAGAGGAAGACGTTTCTGAGTCCAAGTGACTATGTACTTCAATTTACAAATTTGTCCCTAGGCGGATTATAAATCAATTGTCATGGTAGACCTTTTCGCTTCGACCTCTGGAACCGAAGGCTCGGAGTGTTTCCGAATACCCGCTCAGTAATATAAACCAGGGCATGTATGGGAACCAGGTGTAGGGGTCATAGTTGCTTGGCTAGACAGGTTGTATCCGGCTAGCTATGTTATATTACATGTTGATTGTAAGGAACAACTTCCAGGGAGAATAGTTCCGTTAAGGGTTCCTTTCCCTAGGCGGATATGCGTTAGTATGCATGTCCAAACTGTGATTGAAAAATCGCAGTATACGTAACATCTGGGGGTTCATGGTGTGATGGAGGTAAAACGTCTTTAGTTCGCCGACCGAATATTCCCTTAAGAAGACTAGCTTTAGGCTTCACTTAGTCTAAGGTACAAGTCCGGATGACCCGGCTGTAACAATCGCAGAGGTGCTCCCTTTATGCCCTAGCCGAACAAACGGGAATGTAGGGCATAAGCACAGGAGCCAGGCAACCCAGCTTGGCCAAAACTTAAGTCATAACGACGCATATAAAGGCGAACAAAAGGTACATATGCGGAAGAGGAACATATGTGTTGAGCTTGATGCTCGGAAAATAATAATAAGCTTCTGTAAAAGAAGCCCCCAGGTATTATGAGTGTATACAAGTAAGGATGTGCACATCATAGGTGTGCGGCTTGGCCGCACAAGAGCTAAAAAGCTAGAGAAAAATTAAAGAGGGTAAAAAATGAAAAGAAAGGGAGAAGAAGACGAACAAAGAGTACGACTCTAGGCGTAGAATCTTCGGAGTCTTGCGGCATTGCACGGGTTCGGCTCTAGGCAATTGTCAGATGCATCATGCAGGCGGTACGCTCCTCCAGTGAGAACCTCATCTATGATGAAGGGACCCTCGCACTTGGGCTTGAGTTTGTCCTTTTTCTTTTCTGGCAAGCGTAGAACGAGTTCACCAACATTATAAGTCTTGGCCCGCACTTCTCTGCTTTGGTATCTGCGAGCATGTTGTTGATAAAATGCAGAACGGGCTTTTGCAACGTCACGCTCCTCCTCCAGGGCATCCAGACTATCCTGCCGATCGAGCTCGGCCTCTCTCTCTTCGTACATGCGCACTCGAGGTGAGTCATGAATGATGTCGCAAGGCAAAACTGCCTCTGCGCCATACACCATGAAGAATGGTGTGTATCCGGTAGTGCGATTGGGCGTCGTCCACAGCCCCCAAAGTACAGAGTCGAGCTCCTCCACATAGTGCTTGTCTAATTCCTTCAACGACCGCACTAGTGTAGGCTTAATGCCACTCATAATAAGACCATTAGCTCATTCGACTTGACCGTTTATTTGTGGATGATAGAACGAGGCATAATCGAGTTTAATGCCCAAAATAGCACACCAGGATTTCACTTCATTGGCTGTGAAATTGTAGCTGATATCAGTGATGATGTTGTGTGGGACACCATAACGGTGCACGACACCGAATATAAGTCTATCACCAGGCCAGCTTTGGCCGTTTTCACTGGTTTGGCCTCTATCCACTTGGTAAATTTATCTACCATGACATGCAGATATTTTTTCTTATGGCTTCCTCCTTTAAAGGGTCCCATGATATCAAGGCCCCAGACCGCAAAAGGCCAAGTAATGGGGATTGTTTGTAGCGCAGTAGGCGACATATGGCTTTGATTGGCGAAGAGCTGGCATCCGACACAACATTGGACCAAGTCCTGTGTATCTGCTCGGGCCGTCGGCTAGAAGAAACCTGCACGGAAGGCCATACTTACAAGGGCCCGAGCCGCGGCGTGGTGACCGCGAGGCCAGCATGGATTTCAGCCAGGAGTTGCCGTCCTTCTTCTTCGGAGATGCATCTTTGAAGGACTCCCGTAGAACTTTTCTTTTAGAGCTCTCCGTCATGGACCTTGTAGGCTTTCGAGCACCGAACAATGCAGCGAGCCTCCGTTTGGTCCACATGGAGCTCTCGCCTATTAAGGTAGGCCAAGAACGGTTCGGTCCATGGGGCAATTACTACCATTATTAGATGGGCCGATGGTGTTATCTCGGTGGCTGAGCCCCCGATGATATCGGTATTGTGTTTGGAATCTGGGGGTATAGTCGGATCCGGACTAGTGTTGTCGCTCTCATCCTGCCACACCACGGATGGCTTGAAGAGACTTTCCAAAAATATGTTAGGCGGGACGGGGTCGCGCTTGGCACCATGCGAGCGAGGACGTCCGCCGCTTGATTACTTTCTCGAGCCACAAGATGGAACACAAGTCCCTCGAACCGAGCTGATATTTTGAGTACGGCGTTATGATAGGCTGCCATCTTCGGATCCTTGGCATCGAAGTCTCCATTTATTTGGGATATTGCGAGATTTGAATCCCCGCGCACCTCCAGGCGTTGTATGCCCATGGAGGTAGCCATCCGAAGACCGTGCAATAAGGCATCATATTTGGCTGCATTGTTGGAGTCTGTGTATAATATTTGGAGTACGTACTGGACTCTGTCTCTAGTCGGGGACGTTAAAACGACGCCTGCTCCTAAACCAGCCAGCATTTTAGAGCCATCGAAGTACATGACCCAGTTGGAATATGTGCCGTACTCTGTACGGAGTTCGTCCTCTGTCCATTCGGCGACGAAGCCGGCTAATACTTGGAATTTAATGGCCCGTCATGGTTTGTATGTTATGTCAAATGGTAGGAGCTCAATAGCCCACTTGGCAATCCGACCCGTAGCGTTGCGGTTATTTATTATATCATTAAGTGGTACTTCAGAAGCTACCGTAATCAAACACTCTTGGAAGTAGTGTCATAGCTTCCGGGATGCCATGAATACCGCATATGCTATCTTTTGGTAATGAGGGTACCGACATTTGCATGGTGTGAGGACAGTGGATACATAGTATATCGGTTTCTGGAGTGGGAACTTGTGTCTGTCCTCCTCTCGCTCAACGACGAGCACTGCGCTCACCACCTGGTGTATTGCCGAGATGTATAATAACATTAGTTCGCCGACGTTTGGCACGGCCAGTATTGGGTTGCTCGCCAAAAGAGCTTTTATTTCCTCCAGTCCGGCTGTTGCTGCTTCCGTCCACTCAAAGTGGTCGGTACGTCGGAGAAGGCGATAAAGTGGCAATGCTTTTTCTCCTAGTCTGGAGATAAAGCGGCTTAAATCTGCCACTCATCCGGCTAGTTTTGGACATGTTTAAGGTCCGTTGGTGTAGCCAATTGTGACAACGCTCGGATTTTGGCTGGATTTGCCTCAATTCTCTATTGGAAATGATGAAGCCCAACAGTTTTCTGGCGGGAACGCCGAAAACACATTTTTCCTGATTGACCTTGATGTCATATGTCCGGAGATTGTCGAATGTGAGACGCAAGTCGTCTATTAACGATTCGACATGCTTAGTCTTGATGATGATGTCATCCACATATGCTTCAACTGTCTTGCCAATTTGTTTTTCTAGACATGTTTGAATTATGCAATTGTAGGTGGCGCTGGCATTTTTAAGCCCAAAGGGCATAGTGTTGAAGCATAAAGGTCCGTATGGGGTGATGAATGCCGTTGCGTCTTGATCGGACTCCTTCATTTTGATTTGATGGTATCCGGAGTATGCGTCGAGGAAACACAGTGAGTCATGTCCTGCAGTTGCATCAATAATCTGATCGATGCGGGGGAGGGGGAAGGGATCCTTAGGGAAAGCCTTATTGAGGTCATTGAAATCGACGCACAAGCGCCCGGATTTATCATTCTTTGGCACCGTCACCAGGTTTGCTAGCCAGTCCGGGTGTTTTATTTCTCTAATGAATCCAGCCTCGATTAACTTGGCTAGCTCCTCTGTCAGATTTCGGGTTCTGGCAAAACCCTTAAGGTTCAAACACTGGGGTGCGCTCAAAGATCTCTCCCTCACCAATCACGCCCTCAAGCACTTCGCGATCTCAAAGGCTAGTTCGACGAACTCGCAACACAAGGGACACAAGATTTATACTGGTTTAGGCCACCGTTGTGGTGTAATACCCTACTCAGTGTGGTGTGGTGGATTGCCTCCTGAGCTGATGATGAACAGTACAAAGGGAAGAACAGCCTCCCGAGGAGAGGTGCTCTTGTGGTTGGTGGGTGTGAGGCTAAGGATGGAATGGCTCCGATCCAAGATGAGGTCGATCCCCTAGCTATGGTGGTGGCTAGTCCTTTTTATAGAGGCCCTGGTCCTCTCCCCAAATATTGAGCGGGAAGGGAGCCAACAACGGACAATTTGAAAGGGGACAGCTAGTACAAGTTATCCTGACAAAAGCAGTCTTCGCCTGCCAAAGGCTCTGGTGGTGACGCCGCCTTGGGCTCCATGGTGACCTCCGTCCTGACATCCTGCTGGTCTTTGTCTCGTTGCACTGATATGGAAACCTTCGCTTGATGCCTTGGTACTCTTCGTATGCGCTTGCCTCCTTAGCACCAAAGCGGAAACAAGGACACTGTGCACGCTGGCACCCGCCTGGCGCCCGCCTGGTCTCGGTCATCATGGCTCACATCATAGGAACCTCGCGAGGATTGCCTGGCCTTGATCACTCCGCCCCTCGTGAGCCAGCCTGGTGAGGCTGCTCCTGAGGAGGTCTTGTGTCGTCTGCCTCGCAACGCTTGGGCCCTCGTGAGGGTCTTGAATGATTGTTGGAGAAGATGGGCCGTGCGGGCCCGCTTGCAGAGCCATGCTGTGGGCCGTAGGCAGGCAAGTCTGGGGACCCCTGTTCCTAGAACACCAACAGTAGCCCCCGGGCCCAAGGCGCGCTCGGCCTTGGCTTCGAGGCGAAGCCAAAGGGCAAGTGCAGAGCGCCGCGGGCCCCAATAGCCCGCGGCCTTGGTAGATGCGTGGAGGTTGATTGGACGTGGGCGTCTCCGCTTCCCCACGCAGCCTCGGCAACTGCCCGGTTTGATGAGTCCCTGCTGCATGCAAGGAAAAACCATCATTACCTGTGATCGTGGGGGGTGCTGGTTGGCCTTCTCCTACTATAAATGGGGAGGGGGGCAGAGCCCCCATCGCCCATCTCTTCCCATTACGCTCGCTTCTCTCCCTTTGCTCCATTACCAGTGGTGACACCAATGGCGCCGTCGAACAGGTTCTCTGCCGCAGAGAAGGGGAAGGCCCCTCGCGAGGGGCCCGGCTCTCTGGTGCCCTAGCGTGGACGCGGCCGTCCCTGCAAGCACACCGCGACCCCCGCCGTGGCCCCCCGCGGCTGTGGCGGTGCTGCTTCGCATGGCAGGGGCCGCTCCGGTCGTGGTAGTCCTGTTGAGGAAGGCAGACATGCCGTGGTCGCGTGACTTCCGTGGCCGTGCTTTCACTCGGCGGAGGTGCTACCGGAGTTCGTCGTCTGGTCGGAGAACCCGGCCGGCAACTGGCTTGAGCTCCCATGCTTCTTCGCCGATGAGCTGCCGGCCTCAGGTCCAGGCGGGCTCTGGCTTGAGGCGGACGGCTGCTATAGCATGGCCTCCTGGGTCGCGGTTGAGGTCTCTGTCGCGGGCAACATAGCCCTGGACCATGGCTGGCAGACGTTTGCTCGCGTGCGCAGCCTGGGTAGGCGGTGCACCCTCCATTTCAAGTATGATGGTGACGCGCCCCTCTATGTGAGGGTGTTTGGGGAAGATGGTTGCCGCGCAGGGTGCTACCCCGAGGTCAACGACAGCGAGGAGGTGCTCAGCCTTGGCGATGGTCGTGATGAGGATGAGGGCGAACCCGCCCTTGGGGCCGACCACGTCTCGTCCAGCTACGGCGGCTCTTCCTTCGACGACAGCTCCAGCACCAGCGGTTACAACCAACTGCCACGCCCGCTTTGAAGGCGGCAGTGGGTCGTCTCGTTGCCGCGCCTCCGTGAAGCACGAGGAGGGGTCTGGCTGAGGTCGGGACGGCGCCAAGAGCCTGCCCTCGCAGATTGCTATAGGGGCACGCGCCGCTTTTATTTCATTCTTCCTTTCCTTCCTGTTTTAAGAAAGAATCCAATATGGGCCCCCGAGGGGCGTGCAACGAACTATGATTTCTCAAGTATTATGCTATGTTTATTGTTCCTGTGTTGTGCCGCAACATCTTTGTTTTATGTAGGTATAACTTAGCTTGACTTTCTCGGAGTAGTCTCCTCCTCACGAGGCGCTTGCTTCCTGGTGCCTGCCGAGGCCTCCTTGGCCTAGTAGGTGCTTAGGAACTACAAAAAATTGTTAAGAGGCTTATCATTCATCCAAGCCCTAGTCTGAGGCGCCGCTGGCCTTGACCTAGCACTTCGTATCACGGTACCCGTGGGGCACGGATTAGGAGGGGTGCGCCAGCTTGTGGGCCCGAATGAGGGTGCCTCGCGAAAAGCAGAAGAAAGATAGAAAAGGAAAAACGCTCACGAGGGCACCCGTCCAGCCCCCTCGCGAGGAGTGCAAGAGAGAGTATAGGCTAGACTGAAGACGGAAACAGAGGCAGAAGGCGATGGAACCAAATCAGCATAGAACACCAGAAGCAAACTTCAATTAAAAGAGGGTGAGGCAACTTCGGAAAGCAAATGAAAAGCCGCGTCCGGCACCTAGTCTAGTCTTCATGTCTTCTCACCAGCGCGGAGCTAAGTGCTGCTACTAAGACGTGGGAGGGAGCCCCCGAGGCCCAAGGGCGGCACTCCTGAGACTCCGGGGCGTGTGTAGCCCCACTCATTATTACGTGAGAGTGTCATGGGCGGAGACCTTCACAGGCATGGGGCCTTGCTTCACATGCGCCGGGCATTTCTTCATGGGTAGAAATTCGGGAGGTGCTGGATGTTCCAGGCGTTCTAGATGGGTACCCCGTCCTATGTCTCCAGGCGCGCGGCGCCAGCCCTGAAGACATGGACAACCCTGAACGGGCCCTCCCACATGGGTGAGAGCTTATGCAACCCTTCCCTAGAGAGCACCCGCCTTAGGATGAGGTCACCCACCTCGAGCGTCCTGGAGCGGACGCTACGACAGTGGTACCATGGTAGCGCCTGCTGGTATCTTGCCACCCGCAGTGCAGCTTCGCGGCGACGTTCCTCCCCCAGCACGAGGTCCATCCTCCACGTGGCGTCCTGCTGCATCTTATCAAATGCTAGGACCCGTGCGGAGCGATGCATGACCTCATGAGGGAGAACCGCTTCTGCTCCATAGACGAGGAAGAATGGGGTCTCGCCCGCTGGCTTGGTGGCGGTGGTGTGGATGGACCACAGCACGGACTGGAGCTCGTCGTGCCAGCCCCTGCCGCAGGCTTCGAGCTTCTTCTTGAAGGTCCTGGTCTTGAGGCCTCTCAGGACCTCTGCATTCCAAGGTTAGCACAGTACATTTTGAAGAGATTACTGGTGAACTACGAACCATTATCGGTGATGATGTGGTTGGGGACTCCAAAACGGCTCATGAGACCCTTGATGAACTTGACTGCGGAGCCAGCTGGGATGGTGCGGACGGCTTCCACCTCCGCCCACTTAGTGAACTTGTCGATGGTGACATAGAGGTATCAATAGCCCCCAGGCGCCCAAGGGAACGGGCCCAGGATATCCAGTCCCCAGACTGTGAATGGCCACGAGAGCGGAATGGTCTGGACACCCTGAGCTGGCTGATGGATTTGCTTGGCATGGAATTGGCAGGCCTCGCAGGACTTCACCAGCTCAGCTGCGTCACTGAGCGCCATAGGCCAGTAGAATCCGCTACGGAATGCCTTGCCAATGAAGGTTCGTGACGACAAGTGGTGCCCACAGTCCCCATTGCGTATGTCGGCTAGCAGCTCCTTCCCCTATTCCCTGGAGATGCAACGCAGTGAAACGTCATTTGGCCGCTTCATGTACAACTCACCGTCCTGGATGTAGTAGGACGTGGCTTGCCGGGCCACACGCTCCGCGTCCTCTTCCTTCTCTAGCAGCGTCCCTTGCATCAGGTATTCCTTGAATTCCTTGGTCCAGCATCCCTCCTAGGGCTTGAGCGCCAAGAGTAGACGCGCTCCCCAAGTCGGGCCATAGGCTGGGGCTCCCACGGCAGGTGGCTGCGGGAGCCCCAACCGAGGCTGTGCTGCCCTTGAAAGCGGTGGTGTCACCGATGGCTTGAAGAGCTGTTCCTCTAAGACGCCAGGCTCTTGGGGTTGTTTCTTGGATGCCCTTCTGACGATGTTGTCTGCTTTCTTGTTGGTTTTCCGGGGCACGTGCTACAACTCCAGGCCCAGGAACTGCTTCTCCATCTTGCGTACTTCCGCGAGGTATGCCTCCATGGGTTCGTCCTTCGGCTCGTATATATTGTTGAAGAAGTTAACGCGGAGCTGTGAGTCGCCCCTGATGGTGAGACGCTTCACCCCCAGTGTTGCCGCAGCCTTCAGGCCGGCTATGAGGCCTTCGTATTTTGCAATGTTGTTGGAGACCTTCTCGCCCTGCTGGAAGCAGAGCTGCATGGCGTAGTAGAGCTTGTCCTGAGTGGGCGAGATGAGCACTGCTCCAGCCCCCGCACCTTGGCGCACGAAGGCACCATCGAAATACATGACCCCGCCATCGGGCACCTCAGTTCCCGGTGAGAGGAACCGGTACTTGCCTATTTCAAGCGCCAGGGCGTCCGTCCGTTCTGCCACGAAATCGGCGAGCGCGGCTCCATTGATGACCCTGGTGGTGCTGAACTCCAACTGGAATGCCTGTAGCTCGATGTTCCACTCAGCGACCCTCCCGGCGGAGTTGGGGCTCCTAAGCAACTTCTCCAGTGGGTAGGCCGAGACAACCTTGATGGGGTGGCCTTGAAAGTAGTGCCACGGCTTTCGTTAGGCCGCCAGGAGCGCGAGTAAGAGCTTCTGAGGCATGGGGTACCGTGCTCTTGCATCCCGCAACACCGTGCTGACGAAGTATACCGGGTGCTCGACAAGGGTAGGCGCGCTGATGAGGTTTGCATCTTCCAGGAGTTGGGGTGCCTCCTGAGGTTGCAGAGCCCGCAACGCTTGATCGCTTGTCGAGGCCTTTGCGGGTTCGGGAGCGTCGCCCTGCTGAGCTTGACCCTCTGTTGTCGCTGCTGCGGCCCTTGTGGCGCCCTCCTGGTCTTGCATCATCTCTGCTGGGGGCGTAGCTCGGCGCGATGCGCCCTTGGCTTGGTGTTCTTCCCGAACCGCCACTACAGTTGTGCTGGCAGAGTAGGGAGTGGCAGCGAGATAAAGCACTAGGGGCTCGAGAGGTTGCGGCGCCACCATCACTAGAGGGCTGGTCAGGTATCTCTTTAGGCCTTGAAATGCTCGGTCGGCCTCCGGGGTCCACTCGAATGGACCCTTCTTCTTCATCAGCTTGAAGAAGGGTAGGGAACGCTCTCCCAGCTTGGAAATAAAGCGTCCCAACACAGTCACCCATCCAGCAAGCTTCTGCATTTCCTTGAGGGTTTGCGGTGGGCTCATGTCTTCAATGGCCTTGACCTTCTCTGGGTTGGCCTCGATCCCCGTGTGGGACACAAGGAAGCCTAGTAGCTTGCCGGAAGGGACACCAAACACGCACTTATCCAGGTTGAGCCGCAAGTCCACCTGGTGAAGGCTTTCAAAGGTCTCCTCCAGGTCTTGGATCAAGTTCCTCGCCTCCCGAGACTTCACCACGAAGTCGTCGACCTAAGCTTCAGCGTTCCTTCCGAGCTGCCGACCCAAGGCGATGTGCATGAGTCGCTGGAAGGTTGCGCCTGCGTTGTGCAGTCCAAAAGGCATGCAAGTGTAGCAGTACACCCCACACGGGGTCTGGAAGGGTGTCTTCTCCACATCTTCTACCGCCATGTTGATCTGGTGATATCCTAAGAATGCATCCAGGAAGCACAGCAAGTCGCACTCGGCAGTAAAGTCGACGATCTGGTCGATGCATGGAAGTGGGAACAGATCTTGGGGGCAGGTCTTGTTGAGGTTGGTGAAGTCGACGCACATTTGCTCCTTCCCACCTTTCTTGGGCACGACAACGGGGTTTGCCAGCCACTTGGGGTACCGAACCTCGCGAATGACACCCGCAGCCTCCAACTTGCGGGTCTCTTGGATGATGAAAGCTTGCTTCTCCGCGGACTGCCGCCTTGCTCTCTGCTTCACGGGGTGTACGTTGGGGCACACCTTCAGGTGGTGCTCTATCACCCCACTTGGGACCCCTACCAGCTGACCGGACTCCCAAGTGAACACTTCCTTGTTTGCGTGCAAGAACTTCACCAGCGCCTCCTCCTGACCATGCTCGAGGTTGGCGCCTATGGTAAAGGTTGCCCCCGAGGACCCGTTCTCCTCGACTAGCACTTGCTTGGTTTCTGCCTTGTCCTGAGTGAAAAACTGCTTTTGCTTGGTTGGTGCGGCTCCCTTGGCCTTGGAGGTATCCGCGTCGGCAGGCTGCGCTGTTGCAGCGGTCATGAGGGCGAGCTCGAGTGTCATCAAGGCTTCCTTGGTGTCCCCAACTAGTGTGAAGACACTCTTGCTCCCGGGCATCTTCATGAGGTTGTAGGCCGGATGGGTCGCCGCCATGAACTGAGCCAGGGTCGGGTACCCGAGGATGGCATTGTACGGGAGGCCGATGTGAGTGACATCGAAGTCGATGAGCTCGGTGCGGTAGTTGTCGCGCGTGCCGAAGGTCACAGGGAGGCGGATCTGCCCCAGGGAGAGGGCGGAGCCTCCACCAACCCCTAAGAAGGCTTGCCAGGCGGAGCCGCTCGAGCGGTACGTGAAGAAGGCTGAAGGCCTCGATGGAGAGCACGTTGAGGCCGGCGCCACCGTCGATGAGCGTCTTGGTGATGGACACGTGGCAGATGGTGGCCATGCAAAGCATTGGGAGCGCACCCGAGCCGACGGTGGGGGCGGGATGACCCCGTGAGTCGAAGGTGAGGTCGGCCTCGGGAGTGGCCCAGCCTGGCAGAGCCCCCGGGCGCATGGAAGTGGCGCCGATCTGGCGAAAGAATGGCTTGACATGACGATCCGAGGGTGGTGCTTGCGAGCCGCCGAGGAGGGCTACAACCGCGTAGTGCACCGGCGCCGCGTAGCGCGCAGCGAAGAGGCCACGCCACTCCTCCCAAGATGCCACCATTGATCTGGGGAGGTTGAGCAGCCAGGCGCGCGGTGCGCCAGTGAGGGCCATGGGAAGCCAGTTGGCCATGACCTTGTCATTGCCCCCGGCCTTAAGGACGGCCTCCTCATACGCCAGCAGGAAAGCCAAGGGGTTCGCCGTGTCGTCGTAGCGCGGCGGCATCTCTGGCTTGAACTTGGGTAGCCACCGCACGTGCCGCAGGGTGGGAGCAAGGGCTTAGAGCCCCCGAGTGTCACTATGGGCACCGGTAGATCCAATCAGAAGGGCGGCGCCAGCCATGGAGAATGGGCGTGAAGATGGTCGAGCACGAATCTATGGAAGGAAAACTCCGGCGCACCCCTACCTGGCATGTCAAATGTCGGATTTCGGGATCTGGCAAAACCCTTATGGTTCGAACACTGGGGTGCGCGCGAAGATATCTCCCTCACCGATCATGCCCACAAGCACTTCGCGGTCTCAAAGGCTAGCTCGATGAACTCGCAACACAAGCGACACAAGATTTATACTGGTTCGGGCCACCGTTGTGGTGTAATACCCTACTCCAGTGTGGTGTGGTGGATTGCCTCTTGGGCTGATGATGAACATTACAAAGGGAAGAATAGCCTCCTGAGGAGAGGTGCTGGCTATACTACTATGACCCTAACACTCCAATAAGTGAGTCGAAAACCATTTATAAATTGAGATTATGACATGCATATGCAAATGTACCATTCATTACATACAACAAGTCATCAACACACAATGACAATGAGGATACATGTTGGATTATAGATTAGTTCCAACAAAACATTCTAGTAAATACTAAAGTTTTCATCACACAACAAATAACAAGCAATGAAATGAACTTCATCTCAACCACTCCTCGGCGTTGGAAACACTTGCTTTGAACCAGAAGAGTTTCTCTGGGAAGGTGCAGCTACTGTCAATCTCGAGACCAACACAGGACTGATCATCCAGGCTGAAGCGGCCTATTTCATGACCCATATTGTGATAGCCATGGTAGGTAAGCATAGCAATGCCCGAGGTATAGATACAATTGCTTCTCATAAATGGTAGTAACGTGTGTCAACAGCAACTGGATCTCCTTTCACCATGATTGGATAGTTTTGTCCAAGGAGGAGCGAGTTTCCTCCAAGACTTTTAATACTGAACCAAGGAGAAGGTGTTGGCAGCTTGGCGCTAGTACACTAGTATCCATCCAGAATACACTGCAACGGATGTTGGAATAGGTCCGGAGAGTACGCCCATGCGAGACAACACCTGCTTCCTTAGTCACATCAGCGGTGCCCTATATACAGACAAGAAGAGGTCATCCATCGGAATAAGTTGCCAGGCGCCACTGAGTACTCCTATATTGGTCCTCATGCTCGTGATCATCAGCATCGTGATCTCCCCCATGGTTATAAAAAATTTCAAGTATAGGTGGTGGAATGTTCACAGGACCTTGGAAACACAAGAAGGTTAATTAGTAAAGGGAAACTAGCTAACCCGCATACATATGGATGAAAAAAATTATAATTACGATGGAAGACAAACGTACGGAAAGCATCAGGATTCCATGCAAAAACAGTGCCATGAGTGGTGGCAGCAAAAACAAGACCCTCGTATTGAATTGCGTCACGGTACTCATCCGTGTATAGAAACTGATTTTTGAGCAATATCCATCGAGTCGAACCTTGAAGGACGGGAACAAGCTTGTCGAAGATAGTGACAACACAAGCATTCCTATAACCCCAAGAGCGGTTGGGAACTCGACAAATTGCTATCTTCTATAGATGACAGTCACCATGATTGTAGTTGAACGTACGTAGAATATCAGTGTGCTCAATCTCTGGGCAGTCTGACATTTTTTGAAGTGGAACCCGGTGACGAGTGTGAACGTTCACAAGTTCCCACTCGCAGTTGTACCCGATATAAACAACACAATCTCCATTTGCACCTGCCCAAGCCTTACCCTCAAGCGATGGCATCTTAACATCACACATATCATTATCAAGTAGCACCAACTTGCACAAGGCGAGGCCTCCGTCGTTCGCGCGCCAGTGAGCAGGGTCACGGTGAATAAGATAGGGGAGATCAAACTACTCCTAGACCCTTGGGTTCCTTGTAATGATGTTATTAGTTGAGTCAAGAATGGTCCTGAACGAACCTGCCATGCTAGCTGAGGTGATGATGTCACATCGATCAATGAGTTCATCCACCACGTCATCATTCAGATCGGGGCAAGAATAACGGGGCCGTTTCCGGTCTGTTCCCTCCATGGAGAATACGATCGAACAATGGCAGAAGGAAGGGTGAAGGAAAATGGAGCAGGGAGGAAGAGCGTGCGACAACAGTTCCAAATCCAGAGGGAAAGGCGAAGAGTCGGTGGACGGTTGCCACGGTACACGAAGAGGCGCCCCGACCTACATAGACATCCTTTTGGAAATTGTACAAAAGGACTCGCCGTCGTCTCACTGACATGTGGGAACGGGACCACATGTCAACGAAGAGGCTAGTGGGGAGTGGACGGTAGCCACAGAGGTCACACACTGACGACAAGGCTGTCCTGTCAGACCTAGCACCCGTGTAGGATGGCTTCTGTCCCCCACACGAGCGTAGCCACAAAGGTCCGTTTGGGGTCGTGAGTTGGAGTTGGCCTTACAAGTGGGATGTAGTTGACGAAACCGACTATCGACAAACCCCCACCTTGCCCGCCGCGCAATGGCTGGGTTAGAGAAACGATGAGGTTGAAGAGATAGCTGTAGCACGGACTCCAGGAAATATGGTGTCAGATGGAAGTCGTGCTGGTGGCGTGTGCCGTACTCCTGGACGTGAATGCTTGTTCTGGCCCATGCCACCCTAGTGTACTACTCCACCTCACATTAACTTATGGCCCACCTCACACTATGGAAAAATTTCCTGGAGTCTGTGCTAGGTTAAAAAAGTGTTCTTTGTGAGGGTGGGTGGCTGGTCTCAAGTTTAAAACTTGTTGTATTACGTATACGTAGACATAGACATAGTGCAGCAGTTTTGAGAGTTTGAACCCAAACATCAGAATGCAATTTCTACTAGACTCATCCGAGGACCTAGGATGATGGGATTCGTAGCTACAGTAAAAACACCCTCCCGACTCGCGAAGCATGTGAAGCTAGTACAAATAGTAGTAGTACTATTGTTGATTGGACTCATTCGGTAACCTGTTGCAATGCACGTACAATTATGTATTCGGAAAAAAAAATTTGCCTCGTCGCTGCACCCACTCAGAGAAGCGACTCGAAAGCCATTCATAAATTTAGTAAGTCTATCAAAGGCATATCATTTTATTACATACAACAGGTCATGAACCCACAACGACAACGATGATACATTCTAGTAAATACTAAAGTGATCATGACACAACAAATAACAAGCAATGAAATGAACTTTAGCTCAACCAATCCTCAACATTGGAAACACTTGCTTTGAACCAGAAGTGATTCTCTGGGAAGGGCCAGCCACTGTCAGTCTCGAGACCAACGCAGGACTGATCATCCAGGCTGAAGCAGGCTATGTTAGGACCTATATTGCGATGGTAGGGAAGCATAACAATGACCGAGGTATAGATACAGTTGCTTCTCATAAATGGTAGTAACATTGTGTCAACAGCGGCTGGATCGCCTTTCACCATGATTGGATAGTTTTGTCCAAGGAAGAGCGAGTTTCCTCCAAGAATTTTAATACTGAACCAGGGAGAAGGTGTTGGCGCTAGCACACTAGAATCCATCCCGAATATCCTGCAACGGATGTTGTAATAGGTCCGGAGAGTGCGACCATGCGAGACAACACCTGCTTCCTTAGTTACATCAATAGTACCATGTATACAGACAAGAAGAGGTGATCCATCGAAATAAGTTGCTAGGCGCCACTGAGTATATGGCTCCTGCTCGTCCTCATGCTCGTGATCATTAGCATTCTCATCTCCCCCTTGGTTATAAAATTTTTCAAGTATAGGTGGTGGAATGTTCACAGGACCTTGAAAACACGAGAAGCTTAATTAATTAGTAAAGGGAAACTAGCTAACCCGCATGCATGTGGATGAAGCAATTATAATTATGGTGGAAGACAAACGTACCGAAAGCATGATGATTCCATGCAAAAACAGTGCCACAGGTGGTAGCAGCAAACACAAGACCCTCGTATTGAATTGCATCACAATACTCATCCATGTACAGAAATTTAATTTTCAGCAATATCCATCGAGGCATGGAAGTAAGGAAGGCAACAAGCTTGTCGAAGATAGCAACAACTTCATAGTTCGTGTAATCCCAAGAGCGGTTGGGAACTTGACAAATTACGATGATCGTATTTGAACTCATGTAGATCATATGTGTGCTCAACCTCTGGGCAGTCTGAGATTTTTGGAAGTGGAACCCTATGACGAGTGTACACATTCACTAGTTCCCACTCGCAGTTGTACGCAATATAAACAACCCAATCTTCATTTGCGCCTACCCAAGCCTTGCCCTCAAGCGATAGCATCTTAACATCACACGTATCATTATCAAGCGGCATCAACTTGCACAAGGCGAGGCTTCCGTCGTCCCCACGCCAGTGAGTAGGGTGACGGTGAAGAAGATAGGGGAGATCAACCCGCTCCTGGACCCTTGGGTTCCTTGTAATGATGTTATCACTACAAAAAATACACTTCCGTGATGATACGTGTTTGTCATAGTAGGTCGCGTTTTTTGTCATGCATGTACATCCATGACAAATTTATGACATAATCAAGATAGTCATACATGTGCTGTCGTAGAAGTGTTCCATTACATTACCAAAATTATCATCACAGAAGTGTCCACTTCCATGACGATAAATCGTGCGTCACAGAAGTGCTTTTGTCAAGGGTGACCGACACGTGGCATCCACCGTAACAGAACACTGTTAAGCTATCGGGTCGGGTTTTGGATCTGATAACCCGTTAATAGCCCCGACCAATGGGGATTTTCCACGTGTAAAATCATCATTGGCTGGAGGAGACACGTGTCAGGTCCGCGTTGGCACAGGTGTCACTCATCCACTGGGCGAGACGCGCCTATGATATGTTGACACATGGACCGGCCCATCAAGTTTAAATGGGCCGGCCCAACTGAAGGCCCACAAGATTTTGCAGACCATAATGGGCCGGCCCAGCTAAAGGCCCACGAGATTTTGCGGACCATAATGGGCTGGCCCAGCTAAAGGCCCACAAGATTTTGCGGGCCATAATGGGTCGGCCCAGGTAAAGGGCCACAAGATTTTTGTGTGCCATAATGGGCTGGCCCAGGTAAAGGCCCACAAGATTCTTGTGGATCATAATGGGCCGGCCCAGCTAAAGGCCCATGAGATTTCACCGATGGGCCGGCCCAGCTGTAGGCCCACAAGATTTTGAGGACCCTAGTAGGCCGGCCCATTAACTGGCTGCCATTTTTGGGCCAAATGCCGGCCCATATTTGATCCGGTCCATTAACGGCCCGCCACGCTCCCGGCCTAATAGTGGCCCATATGAGATCCGGCCCGTTAAAAGCCTACCACGTTCTGGGCCAAATTACGGCCCAGATCAGGTCCGACCCTTTAAGAGGCTTTGGGCTCAAATATGGCCCATATCAGATCCAGCCCGTCAACTGGACACTATGCTTTTGGGCCCACTTGCTAAAGGCCCACTTAGTAATTCGGCCTAATATTAGTTTTGGCCTATTAAGGGCCCGTTTAACATTTCGGCCCTATATTAGTTTCGGCCTGTTAAAAGCCCGTCCTATAGTTGGGCCTAACTATGGCCCGGTTTGCATCCGGCCTGCTCGCAGCCGATATCTGATTGGGCCAAACAAGGACCAAGACAATTTTGGATTGTTAAATGCCCGTGATTTGATTCGCACAATCATGGGCCGGGGTTCATTTCGGGCTGCTGCCGGCCCGTGAGCTGTTCGGCAAATTTTAGGCCCAACCTACATCGTGATTGCATGACGGCCCGATTATGTACTGTAATTTTACGGTTTGGCCGGTTTACTGCGAAGACAGGATATATATACAGTAAAATAATTGCAGCATCGTGAATAAGAAAAAACCTAGACTATAAAATAAAGAAATTACGGCATATTACATCCACTAAGCATCAAAGTTCACCACTATGATAATAAAGCACAAGCAGACAGCAGATTACATACACCAGTGCGAATAAACACGCCAAAAAAATAATATACAAAACCGACAACACTTCAGTAGAGTTCAAGAAAGGTTAGCCCTACTGGGGAGCTGCAGCGCAAGTAGCTGAGCAAGATGATGAGACTGGGCTTGTTCAACACTTATATCTTCCTCACTCTGAAAGATAAACAAGTAGACAGATGACAGGTTTTGCACATAAAAGTATCAGTGCTGACAATTCATCACATTTCTTACTGACGAATAAAGTGACATAGTTTAAAATTGCATTAACACAATATGGTATTGTTCAGGTCAAGACATGGCAGGAAATGACATTGTAAAGGAGTTGGCAGCTTCACGACACCACTGGATTACAGATCAAGAACTCATAAGTATCAATGGTTAGTGTGCTGTCAATTTATACCATTTCAGATTGGCAAATAAAGAGAAGGTTTAAATAATAGTAGAACGATATGACATTGTTCATAGTTAAGACATGCAGAATATGACATTGTGCTGTAGTGGGTAGGTTCATCACACCACTGGATTACGGATGAAGAACATAAGCATACATGCAGTGCAAAAGAAGATCACTTGCTCTGTATAGTTTAATTTACATGGTATGAAGAAGGAACTTGGTTGTACAACTGAAAACTTAAATTGAGATAGGACAAACTTTTGTTTATGAACTACATAATAAACTTTAAACAAGCAATTTGATGCAAACACTAAAAATAAACAGCTGTTGCAGTCATGCCTAACCAAATATATACAACAAAGTTTGAAGGCTTGAGATGGACAAACTTACATTATTAGTGAAGACAGGCTCTATAAAGGCCTTGTCCATGCTGATGGGGGGGGCAATTCAAGAAGTTTACCACAGAATCTTCTTCAAAAGCATTGCCTTTATTCTACATTTTGTTAAGAGTAAATATAGATGTGATAATACACGAAAAAATGGAGAATATTTAAGATAAGATGAAGAGTGATGCTACATAAGCAAGTAGCTAAATGTAAGTGCAGCGATACAGGCAAAAGGTACAGCCAAGAGAAATGCATAGCTAAACTTCTTCAGTACCAACCTTATGGTAAGAGTAAATATAGATCTGATGTGTAGAAAATGGAAGGCAAAGGAAAATAAGATGCAGAGTGATGGTACATGAACAACTACCTGTCATTATAAGTACACTGATAAAGGACAGCATGTACTTACAAGAATAATGCAGAGCTAAAAAAAACATTGGCATTGGATATATTCTACACTAATGTAACCATTCATGCAGATCAGATAATTTGGAGCGAACAATTGATAAGCAAGCTATCATGCATACTGTTGTCACATAATGAACCAGGTATGTATGCAAGTAGAGTGATACAGGACAACATGTACTAACAAGTGCAAAGCAGCGGGCATCATATTTGCGTATCCTGTCGTTCTTGTCAAACTGGAATTCTTCTTCGAGTAGATTTCCTGCAAAAAAGATCTGTAAGGCACATGCGGAAAAGTAGAAGTTTAAATTGTCATGTGATTTCATAGACAGTACCTCATCCTAGGAACGAGACCAGTGCATAACAAGGTTTTTCCATTCAATGTCTTCTAAATTTAGCACAGGAGACTTCACCGGAAATTCGTTTATAGACTTGCCATCAAAGTGTGATTTCCTCAGGTAACACCGATACTACTGCAATGCTTCCTTGAAAAGCACAAGCAACCTTTGCTCGTCATGACTATCTAGATTGACCCTTGCCTAGTTACAAAAATGTAATGTAAATCATTGATGTGTTGAATCAGCAGAAAACAGGAAAATAATAACCATGAATAATAGCACTTACACGTAAGTTGGACAGGAAGATGTGAAAATGGTGTTTGTCTTCACAATAATCTTCTCATGATGGGAATATATGCACGTAGTCCCTAACAACATTGAAAGCATTGTCTTTTAAACTGGGAATAAATGGAATGGGGTTCCAATCTACAGTAATTGGCCGTCTCTACAGTTGGGATAGGTCTTCGGCCGGTGGACTTGCTGTACTTTTTGCTGGGGTGGGATTTTTCTGTGGTACAACTGGTGCTATGGAAAATGAAATCGGTATACCTTTTGCTGGAGTGCAGGTCCTGTGTGGTGGGGCTAGTGGTGTGGCCAGTGAAGTATGGGTACAGACTGCTGGAGTCGGTCCTACGTTTTGTGTCACTGGTTGTACAACCAATATAAGTGGGGTGCTGTCTGATTTCTCCGGCACCACCACATTTTTCAAGGACTTTGCTGGTGCTCCTTTAGGTTCGGCAATCACCCTCTTCCTTTTTGATGTCTAATGCACAAGAACAGCATTTGAGTGGAAAACATGGTATGATGACAGATGGAATATGTATTGATAATGGATGGGCATGGCATCTTGACATATATGATGAGTAAACTAAGCAGATGGCGGTGCAACAAAGTAGAAGAAATGCAAGACAACATATGCAAGATACCCGCAATCAATAAAACATTGCCAAATTAGAACATGCACCATGATGGGTGAACAGGACAGGCCATCTGCCTTTGACTCCTCGAGGTTAGAATAGTCATTAGGATCATATTCTGAACAAGAATCAACAGGTGGGGAGCGTATGAATTTCATTGCATCCATAATGGCAATCAATGCCTTGGTGCCAATTTTGTAAGTCATTGCAGTGTTTAGCTTCAAGAGTGGACTGCTGCTAGTGCGACACAAAGCAGCTACACAGATCATAGTGTAGATATAACGGGAAAACCTTAAGCATCAGAGTAAAACCAGCAAAGTGGAATTTACTGGAACATATGTGCTAGTATTGCCGGTATGGCTAGAAAGGCTTCAGATACCAGCTCTCTTCAAGTGAAGGTGCAGTACTGTTAATATCAGTGTAACTCTCAAAGGAGACACAGCTCCCCGCATTTCCTTTCTATTCTTATAGGATTCAAGTGGGCAGGCCACTACAAATCCTATTCCTATGTTTACAAGATCCTACGAATCATAGAGGCTCAAAGTGTCCATCACAACCGACCGTATAGACCTCTACACTACAAATGTCCCTGCTCATCTTCAGTACAAGGAACATACTGTACTACTATCATACTCCCTCCGTTCCAAAATATAAGTCTTGGTAGATTCACTCATTTTGCTCCATATGTAGTCCATCGTGGAATCTATACAAATACTTGTATTTAGGAACGGAGAGAGTACATATTAAAGAAGAACAGAAGAGGAACATGGTAAAGAAGAGCAAGCAGATTTTGGATAATAAAATGTTGGTTGCGCAGTGCCCACACATGATGAACCAGCGCGCATTAAGAATGCAACTCCTAGCTGTCTCTCGACCATTTCAGGCGGTTAGATGAAGATCCTACGTCTCCTAACCCTTCTTCTTCCTCGTCTTTGATTCTTCCCATACAGAACACCGCACAGGCCGCCGGTCGAACCACCGGCCCCCACCGCCTGTGTTCCTCCGCCACCCCCACCCCCACCCCCACCCGCATCGAGTTTTCTTCGTTCGGCGAGGCCCCACAACCACCCTATCCCCTTCGACCGCACCGGCGAACACTGGCAAGCTCTGAAAAGTTAACTGACCCAATTTTGAAATTTAGTCTACCGTGATTTAACTAGTGTGGAGTATAAAAGGGGAAAACCATAAGCATTGGGAGTATAGTGTTGAGCGTGCCATGGCGGATCTGAAAGTGCAAACCGGACAAAGGTAACTTTGCAACCAAGACAAGAAATCAGAGTAAAGCAGTGGCGATCTATTTTCTTGCTACGATAAATAAGTTGAGCGGATACAAAAGAGTACCGCCTCTGGTGCAGCGCCGTGTACGCATCTGCTGAGAATTTGACGGTGCTGCGGTAGCGATGGCTGTCGGCAGCGTGGAAGTAGATCTAGGAGGGTAGACGGTGGCGGTGGGGCGCGGTGGACGAGACGGTCGTAGTAGCGGCGCCGACAAGGTGGACGACGGCAGGGATGAAGCGAGAGGACGGGATGCAAGGATCCCGGTCCGAAGTCGTGGATGAGAGAGGTCGATCTCTTGTAATGGACGGCGGCGTCGGGGTATCAACTCCGGCATGGTGGAGGAGGGCGTCGGTGGATGGGGTGGAAGACGGCGACGGACGGAGGAGGGTGGGCTGGAGAGGGTGTTTTGCCGCCCACGGAGTACGAATGGGGAAAAGGGAGGTAGAGAGGAAGGGGGGAACCATGTATTCAGGGCGCGCTTGTCTCAAATGCGAGGAAATTTACAAACTTAGCCCCCGTTTCAAATTTCTACTATATCACAACAACATTAGTCGGTTGGGGATAGGATGGTAATCTCGCATACACCGAATATTTGCCGCCGAGAGTTTGTTTTTGGCGCCCACCGTGTATGAATATGAATCGGGGAGGGAGTCGATTTCGGCCAAGGACACACTGTGTTTTGGTGCCCACCGTGTATGAATCCGGGTGAGATGTGGTTACGTCATGTTTGGGTGAAATTACAAACCTACCCCTATCAAAACCTATAGAAATCCAGCAGATAGGCTTTGCGTGGCAGGGATAGGCAGTAGTGATTTCCATCTCGCAGATTTTGGTTTCGGGTGGTTACTGCGACTTTCCCTGCTTCGTTCAAATTTTGCAGAGTGCACGTTTACCGTGCCAACTCAATCCGAATCCCGTTTGTATTCTATTTTTTTTGGGCGGGATCCATTTTCAATTGGAATTACATTCTTTATACATCATTTTTATATATACTTTCAAAAGCACAACAAAGAATTCTGCTCCTTTATATGTATAATATGTTTTACAAATACAACGATCTCGAAATCTTAAGGTTGAATTCGAAAAAATTTAACCAAATTATGTTCTACTAAAATGTATGGATCAGTAATATCTACATATTAAATAACATAGACGTGTGTGAATTCATATGAGTATGCATGTTTGATAGATCAATTTTGGTTCGAGTACGGATTACATGTATCATCATCTCAAATTGAAATATTTGAATCCCTTTTTGGTTCACTCCTTTCACGCCCATCTCTCTCGCATACATGCCCCTTCAGGTAGCTATCACTCTCTTTTCTCCAGCTCACCCGCATGCTCACTTCATGTTTCTCCTATCCTCGCAAACATGGTCTCTCGACGTCTCCCTTGAGAAGTGTCACACTCTCCCTATCATTATACATTACACGGTTTTCATTATCTCTCACGTCTCTACTGTTCTCTGGTATCACTCGGTACCTAAGCTTTATTTTTTCACCGCCACACACACAGTCTCCACTCGTCTTTCACTTTGTCTTTCTCTCTATGGGATTCTCTCACACACCCTATATGTCTCTACATATGACTCATAACACTAAAATTACTCTCTCTCTCTCCTGTAAACACAACATTTGTTGCGGTCTCCTTTTCGTCTCCATCCCAGGCTGACACTATTCATTTGTTTACGGATCGGACAACCCCGACTACCGTCTCCTCTCTCTCTCTCACAGACACACAACTCCTACTTCCACTCCCCTTACCGACTACCATCTCTCTCTGACACACACACAAAACTCTTGCTTTCGCATCCCGACTCGTATTTCTCTCACAAACATTTATCGACTAGCTAGCCTCTAGATAGGTTTATACACCCGCACACTCGTGCTTCCACCATCGCATACATGTCTCTCTCCCGCTCCTTGTATCTATGTAGATTTTTCTTCCCTTCTTGAGACACGCCCTCTCGATCGTGCACATACACTATTGCCTCATTTTAAGCTGATACCTATCGCACACACACTCCTTGTGTCTCTGTCACACATGCACTCCGTCCTCCTCCACTCTCCCTCTCTCTCACACACATGGGCTTTTTGCAACAACTAGCAAGATGCCCATGCGTTGCACGGAACATCAGGATGCATTTGTATGAGTAGTTTATCTTGTGGTGGAAAAGAATGAACGAGGGAAGGCCTTATTTGCAAATGTGGAGAGGGGTGTGGGTATCTTTTCTCAAAATTCTCATAGTTTCCTTCCTATCCGTCAGATATAGATCGGACGGCCTATATTGCAGGATGGCAGGCACACGATCATCATCGACAATGCTTTTTATAAGAGTAGGGATAAAAAATAGAGTTGGTGATGATGTTGGTCCTGCCATCCTGCAATGTAGGTCGTCCGATTTATATCTGAGGGATAGGAAGGAAAATATGGCAATTTAACCGCACTCTTCACCACATTTACAGATAAGGCCTTCCCTCGTTCATCCTTTTCTCCCAGAAGATCTTGATGTTCCGTGCAACGGACGGGCATCTTGCTAGTAAGAGTAGAAATTAGACATATACCACTTCTCAAATCTTGAAACCAACAACATTCCTCCCTTATCTCATCAAAACCGCCAAAGGAATACATTTTGAGTGAAACATAACATATTTTTAGTGATATATGTATTTCAAAACTAGACTTTTTTCTATGAAATCGGTGAATATGTATTAATCTACTTTGATCGTGTGGCAACGCATTGGCACATTGCTAGTAGTTATTATAATTTTTTGGACACCAGACAAATGGTGGAGTACATATACGAAGAGAAGAGGTGCACGCATGCAGTCGGCCTCTCACTGTCTCGCACACATGAGTGTTACGTAAAGGCGACGTTAACAAATAAACCCTAAAACACTAGGTGCACGATTGCTGCATTCGCGGGTACCGGGTACGTGGTGGAGCACCTTTGTAGGAATAGTCAGCTCGCGTGATAATTTGATCCGTAGGAGTTGATGGTCGGGACCATAGGTGAACGACTTGGAGCACGGTGGCTCGCCAGTTCCCACAGATCGAGTAGCCACGTTTAAAATATCGTTTTTTAGTGGGGTTAAGAGTTCTGATTTTCAATGGCGCGTTATAAGTAGTAAGTAGTTTTTAGAACGATTGGTATGGAGCGAAAATGGAATTCATAGTACTACGTACCTCCTTGGCGTATGGTTGTGTGGTTTTTTTTGTGATGGAGGTTGTATGGGTTTATGTTGCGAGATGTTGAACCTGGTAGTTCTAGGGCAAATACTATGGTTTAGATTTAGATGCTGGTTTTCAATAATGAAAATCTGAAGGGGAAACCCTTCTTTGATTAAAAAAACTACTACCTCCATTCTGGTTTACTAGTCCCCATCGTACTTTGGGTCAAAGTTTGTCCATGAATTTTACTTGTAAAATGTGAATGGAAAACAAGATTTTGTTATACCCAAACAAAAAAGGACTGGAGGGAGTGATTGCTCTGACACGGACGCGACCTCTCGTAGCACAGGCATTGAACCGGCGCACCGGCCAAGAGGGCCGCACTCGCTATAGGCCCGGCTGAGCACGCCTCCTCGCCGCGTGCAACCAGCTTAAGACTGCCCCGCCTGCCTTCATTGAATCCGCACGTGTGCGGGCAACACATGCTTCAGCGAGCCGACAGGCATTTTAGAACACAAAAATGAATAAAATATAATTAATTTACGCATGGTCTTGACTTGATGTGCTCGCACTGGTAGCCGGAACTAGTAGAGGATTTTCTTTATTTATAACTCTCCTCGCATTTTATTGGCTTTGAAGTGAATCATGGTTGTGGAAATTATGTATGAATGTGTAGATATCTGTGAACATGAGTTTGATGTGGAAGTTCAACTTGGAATGTCGGGCTTGGGCGTGAACTATACCATGTCTAATGCTTCGTCTGTTATTGTAACGACCCGACCCAAAATCGGTCAAGTCTCTGTGTAGCTGTACCATCCCAAGATCATGCTGGCACACACAGTACATTGATGAAAAGATTCAAAGTTCAATCACACCTGAATTTATTACACGATTCTCATATCGAGTCTTTATTACAATAGAATAAATTTGGCCGAAGGCCAACTCATGAGAAATAAACTAAATAAGCTGCGGAAACATAGACGAATAGCGAGTCCATCCGACTCCATAGGGCAATCACCAAGCGTGGATCGTAGCCTCACTCCTAGTCGGAAAACTCCTCTGCAACATAAGACATTGTAGCCGTGTAGGTCAGCATTTTGAATATGCTGGCAAGTCATAGAGAAAACAACAATAATAATGCTAACACTATATGCAATTTGGCTGTGGGGCTCTAAGTTTTATGTTTTTGCGAAAAAGCCAATTTTTCCCTGTAACAAAGGACTTGCTTGCAATTACTACAAAATGTTGGTTGTTATTGAGATGGTTCCGCCAACCAATGTCTCATACCCAATTATTAAATAACCCCTCAATTAATTTATTAAATTCGGTGTTGAGATTTCCGAAATACTCCAATTTCCAGAGGCTCATTTGTCCGTAACCGGGGACATGGCTAATCGATTAGGTTGTTACTCTGCAGAGTCTTGTGCACTTCACCCGCAGGAATCGTTCCCTCCTTTATGTCCTCGCACTGCCTGGTGTTTGAAGACGGGATGAACGAAACAGGGTCTTCGGTAGAGTTTCTCTGAGCACTGCCGGTACCCATCAATGTCCTACCGTTCTTCTACATCTGCTGGCACCGTCTGTCCAGAGTCACGCCTAAGGTCAACCCAGCTAGAGCCCATAATGGCTTGCGGCTGCACAGGTAAGCTTCCGGTAAAGGGGTATCCATCCGTCTCTTCATGGCTGGGTGAAGCTTTCCGCAAGATGTCATGGCGCTTCTCCATGCATCCCGGCCATCTGCTGGTTTCTCCAGGGTGCCCATCAGCCGTCCTCCACCCAGTAGTGAATTTGAAGTCCATCTTGAGCTTGAAGTCATGGGGTTGTCATCATCTTGACTCTCACATCTCCCTTATGAATCACTCAACCAACCCCGTCTACAAGCATAGCAAAATAAACTACATCGTCCCGGGCAATGGTAACAAGGGTAACTGGGTTCATCCTACCTCATGATACTACTCAAGAACATAACTTAAAATTCTCCTACTGCATGCATGGTGGGGAGGAACAATTCTAATGCAACAAAATTATAGGTATTGCAAACGGTCTTCAAACGCTAGTGACTCGAGATAGCAAGCTTCGCACTCCAGAAATTCTATCGAGTCAAACAATAGCACAAATAAGTATTTCACTAATAACATATCAACAAGCTAAAGGAAAACACACAAGCACTCAAACCAAAATCAAAGAAAACTCGAGGAAAACAAAATCAAGGTTTCCATCACATCAAGCAAACAACAAAGAAATAGTTTTAACCTACTAACACTTTTCTTTACAGATCCAAAACAATGGTTTTACTAACTAACATAAAGGAAAACAGTATAGAAACTAGGTGCAAAAAGAATCAAACCAATATCTATTGTAGAACTCCCGTTATACCTAAAACCAAACTAATAGGAAAATAAAATAAAACTTTTTATTTTGCTGTAAATAAATGTTCACTCTCTATAACTATAGAAACTAATCTAAAATAAATTATAACGTAGGAAAAATAAAATTTAAAAATAACTAGAACAGCAGAAAACAACAACAAGCTAAATAAACTAGAAAGGCTTGTTTTCGCATAAAAACTATTTTTAATAAAGACTTCAAATGCCCAAATAAATTCCTACTGCTAGACAAGGTCAAAACAAAGCAGTGACAAAAAGAATCACTAAAAAAATCCTAACTCGATTTATAGCAGAAAAACTAATCTGACTAAAACTAATATAAAACAATTTTTTAAAAACCTAAACATGGACGAAACTAATTTTCTACAGCAACTATAGAAATTTTGTAAACTAGAGCAAAAAGAATCGACTAAAAATATTAAATAACTTAAAAGATATAGATTTTTCAAAACTGGAACTATTCTGTTTTAAAAACAGAAACTAAAATAAAACTAAACAAAAACAAACGCGCTAATGGGCCGAAACAGTGGGCATTCTAAAACTATCTAACGCGCGAGCGATCTTTAACTGAACCGTAAACGGGCTAGCAGAATAAACCGATCGGGCCGGTCTAACTAAACCTAGTAAATAAACTAGAAATAAACCGTGAAATAAAACCGGTCTAATAAAAAAACCTACCCATTCGCTAGTCTAATCTAAGCCGTGCATTGCAGATCGAATGGTGGAGGGAGGTCCGGTGGCTTACAGCAGCGACGAGGGACGACGGCGGCTCGGGCGAAGGTGGCGGGGGTGCTCCGGTGATCCGGGGCGGCAGCGGAGTCGTCGGGCGGGTGTGGCAGCTCGAGGGGAGGTCGGGGATGGAGTTAGTGGAGCTTGGGAACGACGGTGGCAGTCGGGGGCGACGGCGAGTGCTCCCTGGTGAGCTGCAGCTCCGGCGAGCGGCGGTCGAGCTCGGGGGCGACGGCTTCGGCGGTTCCTGGGTGATGAGAGGATGTCAGAGAGGTGCGGAACGAATAGGAGGTTCGGGTGGTGTAGCTTGGAAGCAAAGGGGATGCTCACCGGTGGCAGGCGGGGCGGCGAAGCGAGGCGGCGGCAGCGAGATGCATTTGGCGAGGGTGAGAGCTACGGGTGGAGTTGAGGTAGGGTTTTTGGGGGGTTCAGAAGAGGAGGCCGAGGGGTTTATATAGGGCATAAGCGTTGGTGAGGGGGCGACGTGGGATCGCGATCCCGAGAAGATCGCGGTGTCGGGCGCGCTCTGCGCGTGCTCCGGTGCGGCGTGTCGTGGGCGAGGGGTTAGGGATAGGGTGGGGCCCTGGGTCAGTGAGACAGAGAGTGAAGGGGGTGAGCGGGTGAACGAGGGGAGAGGGGTTCGGGCATGGGCGCGCTGGCCTGCTGTCGCTGGTGGGCTGCGGCTCGGCGCTGCTGGGCCGGTTGGCCTGGGCCTTTTCTCTCTTTTTTTGAATTAAGGCAAAGAGTGCAAAAAAATAAAATAAGAGAAATCTATAATATTTTTATATAGGACATATATATATCAAAATTCTCAGGGGAATTAATCCTATAGCGTGGACATTTTTATATAGGCAAAACAGAAACTAAAAAAACATTTTCTGCAAACTCCAAATAAAATTCAAATTTGAATTCAAACCTTTTGGCAATATTTTCTTCTGACATTTTTGGAGTGTCATGTTAGCTCCTCTCATACTTTTGATCAAGTATTTGTCAGGGATATTTGAAATAAATTTCAATTGCCAAAATCAAATTCAAATTCAAATAAAACTCAAATGCCTCTGAAATTTCCAAATGCCACTCAATTCAAACAAAATGCATAGATGCTTAGCTAATAATTGTAAAACATTCCAAATTGAAAATTTGGGATGTTACAAACCTACCCACCATAAGATGAATCTCGCCCTCGAGATTCAGGTTGGCTAGCAAATAGGTGCTGGTGGTCTCGGCGGAGATCTTCTTCTCGTTCCCAGGTGGCTTCCTCCTCAGAATGATGACTCCACAGAACCTTGCAAAACTTGATGATCTTGCTGCGGGTAACTCTATTCGCAGTCTCGAGAATCCTGACGGGTTTCTCCTCATAAGTCAGATCACTATCGAGCTGTATGGCCTCTAGGGGCACTGTGTCTCTCAAGGGAATATCGGCTATCTCAGCATGGCATTTCTTCAGCTGGGAAACATGGAAGACATCATGAACTCCTGACGATCCTTCCGGCAATTCCAGCTTGTATGCAACTTCTCCTCTGCGTTCGAGGATTTTGTAGGGGCCAATGAACCTGGGTGCTAATTGTCCTTTAACACCAAATCTCTTGATTCCACGAAGTGGGGACACACGGAGATATGCTCGTTCTCCAACTTCATACGTTATCTCCTTGCATTTACTGTCGGCATAACTCTTCTATCTCGACTGGGCTATCTTGAGTCTATCTCGAATCAGCTTGACTTTCTCTTCGGAGTCTCTAATAAGATCGGGACCAAAAAGCTTTCGGTCTCCAACACCATCCCACAGCAATGGTGTTCTGCACCTCCTTCCGTATAGAGCTTCGAAAGGGGCCATCTTCATACTGGTCTGATAGCTGTTGTTGTACGAGAACTCTGCGTATGGCAGATTGTCATCCCAGCTAGACCCATAGTCTAGCGCACAGGCTCTCAACATGTCCTCCAGAATCTGGTTGACTCTCTCGGTCTGTCCATCTGTCTACGGATGAAAAGCTGTACTGAACTCCAGCCTCGTACCCAAAGTTTCGTGCAACTGATTCCAAAACTTTGAGGTAAATTGCATTCCTCTATCTGACATGATACTCCTCGGAACTCCATGCAGACATATGATCCTGGTCATGTATATCTTGGCTAACTTAGCGCTGGTATATGTAGTCTTCACGGGAATGAAATGAGCTACCTTGGTCAAGCGATCAACCACTACCCAGATAGAATCATAACCTGAACGGGTCCTGGGTAACCCAGTGATAAAATCCATTCCAAGTTTTTCCCATTTCCACTCGGGAATCGGCAGTGGTTGAAGTAACCCTGCTGGCTTCTGATGTTCCGCTTTTACTCGCTGGCAAACATCGCATACTGCTACGTACTCGGCAATATCCTTCTTCATACCTGTCCACCAGAAACTTTCCTTCAAATCCAGATACATCTTGGTGTTGCCTGGGTGAATCGAGTATGGTGAATCATGGGCCTCCTGAAGAATTAAGTTCTTAACCTCTGGGTCATTGGGCACATATATGCGGTCCTCAAACCATAAAGTTCCGTGTTCATCCTCACGGAAACCTTTAGCCTTTCCGTTACTCATCTTTTCCTTTATCTCTGCAATTTCCTTGTCCGTCTTCTGGGCTTCACGGATTCTTTCGGTCAAAGTGGACTGAATATCCAGGGTGGCGACAAATCCTCTTGGTACTATTTCCAATCGGAGATCACCGGCATAATGAGTACTGGGGCTGTAACTAGACGTTTCTTCAACTCCTGAAAATTGGCTTCACAATCCTCGGTCCAAATGTACTTTGTTTCCTTTTTCAACAGCTCGGTCATGGGTTTAGCAATCTTGGAGAAATTCTCAACAAATCTCTGATAATATCCTGCAAGTCCGAGAAAACTGCGGATCTCCTTGACTGAGGTGGGGGATTGCCAGTTGGTGACCGATTCAACCTTGGTGGGGTCGACTGCTATTCCTTCTCCTGAAATAACATGTCCGAGGAATACGACTTCCTTCAACCAAAATTCACATTTGCTAAACTTGGCATATAACTAATGTTCTCGGAGTTTCTCCAGGACTAGACGCAGATGTTCCTTGTGCTCTTCCTCGCTCTTGGAGAAAACCAAGATGTCATCGATGAACACCACGACAAACTTGTCGAGATATTCCATAAATACCTTGTTCATCATGCTCATGAAATACGCAGGGGCATTAGTCAATCCGAATGACATGATGGTATACTCATATAAACCATACCTGATGGTGAATGTTGTTTTGGGTATATCCTGTTCACGAATCTTCAGCTGATGATACCCTGATCGAAGATCGTTCTTGGAAAATACTTTGGCTCCTACTAGCTGATCAAATAAATCATTAATCATCGGTAGGGGGTACTTATTCTTGATGGTCACGTCATTCAATGAACGATAATCTACAACCATTCTCAGGGTTCCATCCTTCTTCTCTACCAAAAGAACTGGGGCTCCCCAAGGTGACGAACTTGGGCGAATATATCCTTTCTCCAATAATTCCTTGATCTGCTGCTTGATCTCTTCCAAATCATTCGGAGGCATCCGATATGGTCTCTTGGATATTGGGGCTGTGCCAGGTAATAACTCGATCAAAAATTCTATTTCTCTATCCAGTGGTATTCCTGGTAATTCCTCCGGAAATACATCCGAAAAATCTTGTACTACAGGTACTTCCTCCTGAACCACTCCCGTGAGGGAATTCACTCGCTTCTTTATCGGTGTGCGTCTAGATACATACTTGATCCTCTTCTGCTCCGGGGTGGTGAGCAAAATCGTCTTGTGGGTCCCTTCAAACTTCGTCAACCAGTCCATGCCTAGGATCACATCCAATCCCTGGGATTCTAAGACTATGAGGTCTATGGGAAAATCATGATTTCCGATGCTGAGGGTTGAATGACAGCCTAAGCCTACCATCATCTCTCCTCCTGGAGAAGTGACTTGGATCGGGGTTCTAAGGGTCCTAATGGGCAACCCGTACTTTTCCACAACTACCCTTGATATTAATGAATGCGTTGCACCAGAATCAAAGAGTACCAATACTGGACGTGAATTTAATAAAAACTTACCAACCACAGTTTTTGGCTGATCATAGACGTCCTCCACGTCAATGTGATTCACCTGAGCACGAGGAAAACGGTTGGGCTTCTTTGCTAAGCTTCCATTGCCGTTGCCGTTCCCATTCCTCTGCTTGGCCTCTAGATAATCGGTGGCGTAGTGTCCTGTATTCTGGCACTTGAAATAGGTGATATGACTCAGATCCTTCTGAGTCGGAGCAGGACGGTGCTGGTTGCCGTTGCCTCCATTGCCTGACTTGGGGTTGTTGTCGTCGTTGCGATTGTTCCCATTCCCTCCATGGTTATGTCTTCCATGATTGTGTCCTCCATGGTTGTGATGGGTATGTCCTCCCAAGTATGGGGCGTAGTGGGGCTTCTGCTGAGCTCCGGAGTTGTACTTTCCCTGGCTATATTTCCGCTTGCGGCTTTCAATCTGCTGCTGCTTGCCTTCAAGTATAGTGGCCTTGTCTACCAGCTCCTGGTAGTTATTGAAGGTAGCCACCATTAGCTGCATTCCCAGCTCATCATTGAGTCCCTCAAGAAACTTCTCCTGTTTTGCGGCATCTGTGGCCACGTCATCTGGGGCATATCGAGATAACTTGTTGAACTCCTCCACATACTGCCCCATAGTACGGTTCCCCTGGCGTAAGTTGCGGAAGTCATGCTTCTTCAGACTCATGGCTCCAGCTGAGACATGTGCGGTGCGGAAAGCCCGCTGGAACTGATCCCATGTCATGGTGGCGACCGGATAAGTGGCGGTGTAGTTTTCCCACCAAGAGGCTGCAGGTCCATTCAGTTGATGTGTGGCAAAACGCACCTTCTCAGCATCTGTGCATCCAGCAGTTGTTAGATCCCTTCCGATCTTGCGGAGCCAATCATCAGCTACAATCGGCTTGGTGCTACTAGAGAACACTGGCGGATTCAGCCTTAGGAACCGGGTCAGGTTATCAACAGGGGGTGGTGGCGGTGGATGGTTGTTGTTGTTGCCTTGGTTTTGGATGAGCATTTGCATTAAGGCATTCTGCTGTTGAATCTGCTGGGTGAGCTCCGGCGGGAAAGTGAAACCGGGGTCACGTCTCGGAGGCATCTGGTGTTATGGAGTGGATGAGAAATTAGAATAGAACAAGGGTCTAATGAGAAAATAGCACTACCCAAATGAATGCACAAACACAATCACACCAATCATTTATTCATTCATCTCAAACAAGGTTCAAACTCGGGTTACAAGATATCATGACTAATTGAAAATAACGGCCTAACTGATCGACGAAAATAAAATAATATGGCGGTCGACTAAATGTCTTCATCAATTATCCCTGCGTCCTCTGGTGCGTCATTCTCTGGTGCGGCGTCTCCTCTTGCGGCTTCCTTCGGTGCAGCTCTCTTCATAATCCTGGTCATTGCTCACGAGAGGTCCATCATCTCCACTCGGGAAAAGGTCTTCTCCCAGATCCATCGTCTCCTCCAGTGTGGCAACATATTTCTTCCGGTCATCGAGTCTTTCCATAAAATCCTTGACTTCATCCTCATGCTCATAGTGGGCTTCACGTCCTGCATCCTCTAGTTCAATTTCACGAAGATGCAACTTTTGGACCATCTTCAAGCTCCTGCGCATCTGAATCTCTAGAGCCCTGATGTGAGCCTCCAAGTCTTGGACATATGAGCGGACGGAGTCGTCATCTATGGTGCGGATAATCTCTCCATCTGCAGTCCTGCGAGAAATCATGGTGTGGTCTGATCCAACAAGCTCGGTCCTGTATTCCTCCTGGATGCGTCCAAGTGCACTATGAACTGCTATGTCTCTCCCGAGTATCCAAGTGGGAGCAGTGAACTTGAAGTCAACGGGCATTGAGAGGCTTCCAAAGTTCTCCCTGGTATGTGCACCTTAATCCTATAACGACGGTCTTTTGGAAATGCCATGATAGGGGTCCCGGTGATAGACGGTAGAGCAATCTTCAATTCCTTGGTGATCTCGACCAGCCTCCTGCCGAAAAGCATTGTCTCATCTGGCTGGCAAAACTCCGGGAGCAGAACTGGGATGAACATGACGGCCATCTAGAATGTTGAAATCGGAGAGAAGTCAGAAATGAATAGGGGAGTATTACAGAATGATAAGGACATAAAATAAAATAGTCTCTTCCTATGGCTTTCCGATCCTAGGGGTTACGTCCTACGGTCAGCGTGTGCTCTGAATACCATCTCTATAACGACCCGACCCAAAATCTGTCAAGTCTCTGTGTAGCTGTACCATCCCAAGATCATGCTGGCACACACAGTACATTGATGAAAAGATTCAAAGTTCAATCACACCTGAATTTATTACACGATTCTCATATCGAGTCTTTATTACAATAGAATAAATTTGGCCGAAGGCCAACTCATGAGAAATAAACTAAATAAGTTGCGGAAATGTAGACGAATAGCGAGTCCACCCGACTCCATAGGGCAATTGCCAAGCATGGATCGTAGCCTCACTCCTGGTCAGAAAACTCCTCCGCAACATAAGACGTTGCAGCTGTGTAGGTCAGCATTTTGAATATGTTGGCAAGTAATAGAGAAAACAACAATAATAATTCTAACACTATATGCAATTTGGCTGTGGCGCTCTAAGTTTTATGTTTTTGCGAAAAAGCCAATTTTTCCCTATAACAAAGGACTTGCTTGCAATTACTGCAAAATGTTGGTTGTTATTGAGATGGTTCCGCCAACCAATGTATCATACCCAATTATTAAATAACCCTTCAATTAATTTATTAAATTCGGTGTTGAGATTTCCGAAATACTCCAATTTCGAGAGGCTCATTTGTCCGTAACCGGGGACACGGCTAATCGATTAGGTTGTTACTCTGCAGAGTCTTGTGCACTTTACCCGCAAGAATCGTTCCCTCCTTTATGTCCTCGCACTGCCTGGTGTTTGAAGATGGGATGAACGAAACAGGGTCTTCGGTAGAGTTTCTCTGAGCACTGCCGGTACCCATCAATGTCCTACCATTCTTCTACATCTGCTGGCACCGTCCGTCCAGAGTCACGCCTAAGGTCAACCCAGCCAGAGCCCATAATGGCTTGCGGCTGCACAGGTAAGCTTCCGGTAAAGGAGTATCCATCCTTCTCTTCGTGGCTGGGTGAAGCTTTCCGCAAGATGTCATGGCGCTTCTCCATGCATCCCGGCCATCTGCTGGTTTCTCCAGGGTGCACGTCAACCGTCCTCCACCCAGTAGTGAATTTGAAGTCCATCTTGAGCTTGAAGTCATGGGGTTGTCATCATCTTGACTCTCACATCTCCCTTATGAATCACTCAACCAACCCCGTCTACGAGCATAGCAAAATAAACTACATCGTCCCGGGCAATGGTAACAAGGGTAACTGGGTTCATCCTACCTCATGATACTACTCAAGAACATAACTTAAAATTCTCCTACTGCATGCATGGTGGGGAGGAACAATTCTAATGCAAGAAAATCATAGGTATTGCAAAACATGATCAAATGACTTGCCTGGCTGACGGTCTTCAAATGCTAGTGACTCGAGATAGCAAGCTTCGCACTCCGGAAATTCTGTCAAGTCAAACAATAGCGCAAATAAGTATTTCACTAATAACATATCAGTAAGCTAAAGGAAAACACACAAGCACTCAAACCAAAATCAAAGAAAACTCGAGGAAAACAAAATCAAGGTTTCCATCACATCAAGCAACAACAAAGAAATAGTTTTAACCTACTAACACTTTTCTTTACAGATCCAAAACAATGGTTTTACTAACTAACATAAAGGAAAACAGTATACAAACTAGGTGCAAAAAGAATCAAACCAATATCTATTGTAGAACTCCTGTTATACCTAAAACCAAACTAATAGGAAAATAAAATAAAACTTTTTATTTTGCTGTAAATAAATGTTCACTCTCTGTAACTACATAAACTAATCTAAAATAAATTATAACCTAGGAAAAATAAAATTTAAAAATAACTAGAACAGCAGAAAACAACAGCAAGCTAAATAAACTAGAAAGGCTTGTTTTCGCATAAAAACTATTTTTTAATAAAGACTACAAATGCCCAAATAAATTCCTACTGCTAGACAAGGTCAAAAAAAAGCAGTGACAAAAAGAATCACTAAAAAATAATCCTAACTCGATTTATAGCAGAAAAACTAATCTGACTAAAACTAATATAAAACAATTTTTTAAAAACCTAAACATGGACGAAACTAATTTTCTATAGCAACTATAGAAAATTTGCAAACTAGAGCAAAGAGAATCAACTAAAAATATTAAATAACTTAAAAGATATAGAATTTTCAAAACTGGAACTATTCTGTTTTAAAAACAGAAACTAAAATAAAACTAAACAAAAACTAACGCGCTAATGGGCCGAAATAGTGGGCGTTCTAAAACTATCTAACGCGCGAGCGATCTTTAACTGAACCGTAAACGGGCTAGCAGAATAAACCGATCGGGCCGGTCTAACTAAACCTAGTAAATAAACCAGAAACAAACCGTGAAATAAAACCGGTCTAATAAAAAAACCTACCCATTCGCTAGTCTAATCTAAGCCGTGCATTGCGGATCGAATGGTGGAGGAAGTTCCGGTGGCTTACAGCGGCGACGAGGGACGACGGCGGCTCGGGCAACGGCGGCGGGGGTGCTCCGATGGTCCGGGGCGGCGGCGGAGTCGTCGGGCGGGTGCGGCAGCTCGAGGGGAGGTCGGGGATGGAGTCAGTGGAGCTTCGGAACGACGGTGGCGGTCGGGGCGACGGCGACTGCTCCCTGGTGAGTTGCAGCTCCGGCGAGCGGCGGTCGAGCTCGGGGGAGACGGCTTCGGCGGTTCCTGGGCGATGAGAGGATGTCAGAGAGGTGCGGAACGAACAGGAGGTTCGAGTGGTGTAGCTTGGAAGCAAAGGGGATGCTCACCGGTGGCAGGCGGGGCGGCGAACCGAGGCTGCGGCGGCGAGATGCGTTTGGCGAGGGTGAGAGCTACGGGTGGAGTTGAGGTAGGGTTTTTGGGGGGTTCGGAAGAGGATGCCGAGGGGTTTATATAGGGCATAAGCGTTGGCGAGGGGGCGACGTGGGATCGCGATCCCGAGAAGATCGCGGTGTCGGGCGCGTTCTGCGCGTGCTCCGGTGCGGCGTGTCATGGGCGAGGGGTTAGGGATAGGCTGGGGCCCCGGGTCAGTGAGACAGAGAGGGAAGGGGGTGAGCGGGCGACCGAGGGGAGAGGGGTTCGGGTGCGGGCGCGCTGGCTGCTGTCGCTGGTGGGCTGCGGCTCGGCGCTGCTGGGCCGGTTGGCCTGGGCGTCGGCTGGGCCAGTTGGCCTGGCTCGTGCCTGGGCCTTTTCTCTCTTTTTTTAATTAAGCGAGAGAGTGCAAAAAAATAAAATAAGAGAAATCTATAATATTTTTATATAGGACATATATATATATATATCAAAATTCTCAGGGGAATTAATCCTATAGCGTAGGCATTTTTATAGAGGCAAAACAGAAACTAAAAAAACATTTTCTGCAAACTCCAAATGAAATTCAAATTTGAATTCAAACCTTTAGGCAATATTTTCTTCTGACATTTTTTGGAGTCTCATGTTAGCTCCTCTCATACTTTTGATCAAGTATTTGTTAGGGATATTTGAAATAAATTTCAATTGCCAAAATCAAATTCAAATTCAAATAAAACTCAAAGGCCTCTGAAATTTCCAAATGCCACTCAATTCAAACAAAATGCATAGATGCTTAGCTAATAATTGTAAAACATTCCAAATTGAAAATTTGGGATGTTATAGTTATTGTTTGGAAAATAATTGCTGTTATTACATGACCCGAAAAAAACATTTTGTGCCACATCAGTAAATGCACGGACATCACAATAAGCATGCTGACTGGATAAACATTTGAACCTAGCTATTATGAAGGAAATTTTGTATTGACAACAGTTTAGATAGCAGGAGACGCCTAGCCTGCTCTGCCTTTGCTAGCTTATTTCTGGCTTCTTCCATCTCTTCTTTGGCTTGGGTGAAGAGAGAATCTGATTGCTCTTTTCGCTTCTTCAGGAACTCAGCTACATTCTCAAGGGTTGTTGCACGCTTTCTTTCAGCCTTTACTAATGCCACGAGGACACGAACAGCTGACGACTCCACCTGGCTTGTGTGTAATCCAGCATCATCTGGGAATTTGCACCTTGTGTCTAATCCAGCAACATTAGGGAACTGGCACCTTGTGTGTAATCCAGCCTCATTTTGGAAGCATGATCTCGAGGTTGACCATACTTCCCTCCTCACAGGAACTGCATCCTGACATGAAGTTACTTCTTTTTTAGATCAATACTCAGAGCAACCTAGATCCATTTAGTAGAAGCCAGATAAACAGAACTCGGAGAAGTGAATTCAAAAGGAAAAAATAGACTACAAGGTGAGAACACCCACTTCCTACATCAAGCTAAAAACGAAAGCATTAGGACGATTAAGACTCTTCTTATTACACATCGAAGAACACCACGCTTAAGAGAAACAGAAACTACAACATATACACATCGAAGAACACGAGGCTACACGAAAGTAATTGAAAGGGTGTTACTTATCAAAGCTCGTTTTACAGGTTCGGTGCAGCTCCTCATTAACTTGCCACGCTCCTTGAAGATGTCCCGACTATCCCGTGTTTGGTCTTCACTGATCCTCTGCATGTTCGCACTCGTGGTTTTAAAATCTCAACATGGCAAGAAAAATATACTACTAGTAATACTTGTGCATCTTGTGGGCAACATTAAAGCACTCGTCTGTCATGTTAGAGCATCTCCAACATAATCGCAACGCACGGCGCTTTAAACATCTCAACATGCTATCTCTACTATCTTCTCTACTGTTATATTTATTTTATATTTAATATTTATCTCTACTTCCTTTACTGTCTACTTTTTTCTCTTACTTTTTTCTTGCAATATAGGTCGTCCGATTTATATCTGACAGATAGGAAGGAAACAAATGGGAATTTTGCAAAAAGATGCCCATACCCCTCTCCGGATTTGCAAATAAGGCCTTCCCTCGTTCATCCTTTTCTCCCACAAGATAAACTACTCATACAAATGCATCTTGATGCATGCAACGCATGGGCATCTTGCTAGTTCTAAAAACCTTTCCATCATTTGCCACACTACTAGTTGCAGATGAAAAACCTACCCAAGCACAGCGCGATACAGGAGCGATGCACAATTACAAGCTGATATTCTGTTGGACAATGGAGGCTATAACCAATTACTTTTACGGGAACAATAGCACCCAGGAAATTTGAAGGGTAGGTATGAACAAAATTGGAACTGCACATGTACTGCTAAGTGATTCAATACACACATTACCAATCAAGGAGGAGAACGATGGTCGCGTCGGCCTCTGTGAGTCATGGTCGATAATGGGAGTCAGTTCATTGTCCACGACGGTGGTACTTCTGTGCTTGGCGTCGGCTTCCGGGAAGCAGATCCGAGACCGTGGAAGACGATGCCGGTGAAGAGGCTCCGTGTACGACAACGACGATGGACTGGCTCCAGTGCGGCGTACGAGGTCGTCGATGAGGCAGATGCACTGTGATGGATGAGTGTGCCGATGTAAAGGGGAGGAGCACGAAGGCTGCGGTTCCGTGGAGAAGTCTATTTTGCGGTGGGGATAGAAAATGGGGAGTATTCAAGTGTACTACTCTGGGTGCCGGGGTGGGGTTGGCTGGGTAGGGTGAACCTGAAGTTATGAAAACAGCCCCCTACCAAGCATCATCCGTAGGCCTATTCCGAAGGCTATGATGGTAACTTCCCACTGCTCGAATCAGGGTCGCGGGAGATTTTCCCGCCGACCTCAAAATTTTGTGACACTGGACTCCCCGTGTGGCATGTTGAGTGATTCGGCTAAGCAACTAGTGAGTAGTAGTAGTAGTAGTAAACTCTGCATATTTGGTTTGACCGAAGTCAAACTTCCTAAAGTTTGACCAAGTTTATAGAAAAATATAAACATTTACCATAAAAAATATGTATGATGTGAAAGTACATTCAATAATGAATCTAATGGTATTTGTTTGTTATTGTATATGTTTTGTTATAAGCTTTCTGAGAGTTTACAAAACTTGACTTTGACCAATGCTAATACGCGGACTTAAATAAAATCGGAGGGAGTACACATTTGTTTTCTTAGTTTGTAGTGAACTAATCATTTGTTGAAATTGTGAAATAAATATATTAGGCTATTGACTTCGAATGTAATGGTCTATACAATTCAATAGTTACAATCATTGTCGAATCCCAAGATGTATACAAGGTCTATAGTACATCACAACATGCTCAAACTCACATAATCCCAGTCAAATGAGAATCTAAATGCATTTCATAGTTATTACTTTGTAGGATGCAACAAAAACAACCATAAATCTACATCAGCCATTATAGAAGCAACATTTTGACATATCCCAATGTGTGAATGAAACGTGCAGAGTGAGCTTTTGAAGATGGAGCAGATAGGGTGGGAAAGATTGTATGTATGTGGATGAGAGAGTAGGGGACAAACCTAACGAGACAGAGAGAGAGACAGAGAGAGAAAGAGAGAGGAAGAATTTTGGTCTGTGAGAAAGAAGGATACATGTAATATACATGAGATGCGTGTGCATCTGGATTCTGTATACGTGGAAGGAGAAGAGACAACATGTTTGATGAGAGAGCTGGAAAAACATGGACGAGAGGGGAAGGATCTCATGGGTTGAGGGATTGACAATTTTGTGCGGGGGAGAGAGGGATTGGTAATTTTGTGCAAGAGAGAGAGAGGGTGGGGGAGGAGTCAGCCAGTCGTCGTCACATCACCCTGCTTCCAAATGACCCCGCATTCTCTAGCGCGGTGTGGTCGCCATCTTCGATCTGCTCGACGCCCTCTTTGAAGATTGAGGTGTTGTGCATGTTGGGGTGCAAAGAAGCACAAGCGAGAGTGGTTGTCGTATAACCTTGGATGGGGATGAATTGTGTGCTCGGGGGAGTGTGTGTGTGTGTTGTGCTGCGTGTGTGTGTGTGAGATATTGAGAGAAAACAAACCTAACGAGAGAAATGGGTATTCACGAAGAGATTGTGCGGGCCTTGATGTGGGCAGGGGCCGGGTGAGGGTGTCAAAATGTGCGCGTTGATGCATGTGTTGCATGCGACCGTGCGAGGGATGGACGAATCGAGAGAGATGGTTGTTGTGTTACGGATGCTCCTCTCTCTGTCTCTCTCTCTCACACACACACACACACACACAAGTAAGGCCTTGTTTGGTTCCAAATAAGTCACCAACTTATAAGTCGAAAAGTGCAAAAAGTGACTTATTTTGCCAAACAAACCCAACTTATAAGTCACCCCAACTTATAAGTCATAAGTTGCTCCACCCCAACTTAAAACTTATAATTCACCCCTTTTTACGTGGGTCCCATCACCTTTACATTAAAAAACAAGGTGGGAAGGTGTGGTCAGTTGACTTATAAGTTAGATGACAACCAAACAGGCGTGACTTATAAGTCACTGATTTTAAGTCACCTGACTTATAAGTCAGGTGACTTATTGGAACCAAACAGGCCCTAAACTAGAAGACCATTCTCACATGTATACACAACATATCGGCATCTGTCTATGTCTCACTCATGCATGATCATTTGCACATTCACACCTCTCTACGTCTGTATCACACGCACACCGCCTCCACATTGCCCTTCCGCCACAACACACATATGGACACATACACACGTTCTCTCTCAGTCACACACACAAAATCAGTATTAAAAAAACTAGGGCACACCTAAAACGTCCAAATCCAAATAAACATGAACTAGAGCTAAATTCAAATATATGGAAATATTGCAGCGTCAAGAACTTTCACAGGAAAAAAAAGTTGAGTAATATTCGGGGATTGTTTTCACACACACAAAAAGGTTCGGTGGATGTCCTTCGAGCGCAACACGGTGACGCACCATTCGATCGATCGCGCGGCCGCGATTCACGCGCTTGCACAGGATTCCGTATCGTGGCTGTGGTACTAACTAATAAAAGCGCTGCCTAAGTCTAATGTTTACGTGTACTACTACGGTTTTCTTTTAAGTTTGACCAACCTTATATATATAACTAAAGTAACCTCCCACACGCGCACTCATCAATATGCCGCCGCTACCGTTGCGCATGCCGGCGCCCGCCTGCTTCGGCCAACAATTTCTTGCCCATCACCGCTGTGTCGCCACCATCCATGTGCCATGAAGTCGAAGGCTCGCCCTCTCACGTCGTCTGCAGTCCCTCCACACGATGCTGCCGCGCTGCCAAGCACTCGAGCAGCTGGTGGAGCCGCGTCTATGCACGCAGCGTACAAAGAGGAGGACGAGTGCGTGCTCCAGCACGCCGGCGAGGAGGAACTACCGTGTCATTGTCGTCTCCGCCTGCGCGGAGGAGGCGCGCATGGTGGCTATCGCGGCGGAAGCCGGTCGCGCGCGCGTCGAGCCCGCAAACTGGGTGCGGATGCGGAATCTACCTTGAGACCTTGAATGCCATGTGGATCCTGCAATCTGAAGGAGCAGTTTGGGTCAGTCGACTCATGTGAGCCATTTGATGCAACATGGATGGCTAGAAAGGCTTCTTCCACCTCTTCTGCCGTCTTCTTCCTTCGCTCCGTCAAACTTCTTTCACAAATCTGCTGACCCAAATTATACTACTAGTACGAACGTATTAAGTACAGTAGGAACACGAAGATACGAGTAGTAGTACCAACTGCAAGAAGAACAGTACTAAGACATAGTACTAGTACTACTGTATGTACTAAAGAGTTCAAATAACGAGAAAGAACATAAACATAGTTCTGCTGGGGCCTCAGCACAACACACCCTTGAAAATAAACTAAGCAACTAGTCCGCTTGACACTGCAGTAGAACCAGCATGAGCGACGACACTGCCACCTACTCGGAGTCCGAGTCCACGTCCTCGACTTTGGCCTCGTCCCTCTTCCTCTTCCTCTTCGCCGACACTTCTTTTCTTGAACCGGACACTGGGCTCTGCTTCTTCATCCAACCCTTGTAGATATTTAAACAAAGGTAGGCATCCATTGCTGCGTACAGGATGTGATCTTCATCTAATGTCTTCCACTCTCATGCATGATGAAACTCGTGATGAGGTTTCTTCAGTTTAGCGTATGAAGGATCAATCATGGCTGCTGCCAGGGTCAGCATTGAAGGTTGAGAGGAGGACACCAGGCTTGCCTTTTGGAGATCGAAGGGCTGGCCTACAACGAGACCTATCCGACGTAGGACATCCCTGTCATTCTTAAAGCCTACAGTAACGAATTTCACTCTTTTGTCCTTGAGGAAGTTCTTAAAATCCTGGCACTCAACGTCGGCATGGCATATGTGGTCGACCAAGAAAACGTTATGTATGCAAACCTGGATCACGGCGGGCTTCTTCCTCTCTTCGTCCTTTAGATCCTTCTCTCGTCCCAGGACTGTGGTGTACTCAACATCTAGCCCAGCGACCCACTCATCCGTTGAACTGTTGAACATGCATAGGAAGCGAGCAAGCCATGCTTTCACCGTCTCGGATCCATATGTGTAGATGACGATGAACAGATCGTTGGTGGTGGCTCTAACCTGGTACTCAGCGGCGACCATGGAGATTTGGGAGGCCATGGATTTTGGAGGAGGGGTAGGAGAAGTTGAACCGTTGTACCCCGCAAAAAAAACTAGGAGCGAACTAATGTGAAAGGACGGGACGACTGGGAGCGAACTATTGTAAGGTAGAAGACGGGGACGAGTAGGGCGCGTGAACGGCGTGGGGTTGCTGGCTTGCCCGGTGGATAAACGGCTGCAAGCCCCCAAAGAGTTCTCGAGAACTATGCGGGACCCACTAGATGTCATGTCTACTACACCCATATTGTAGGCCTGACGGTATAGCTTCTGCCTGTTCGCACGCCATCCCGACGCGTGGATGTAACTTCACTTAATTCCGTCAAACGTCGCGCCTCCCACGACCTTCACCTCCCTCGCGCAGCCGCGCCCTTTGAGACTTCGACCGGCTATAAATGAGCAATTTTTTGCCTTTTTTAGACAAGCAATTGTTTTTTGCCTACTCCGCATGCATGATACTCCCTCTGGTCCTTTTTACTCCCGTCAACCGTTTGCAAAGTGTTTGACCAAATTTATACTTTTTTTGAAAACCACCTTATATTGATTAACCAGCCACACCAGTACACTCATTCGATACAATATTCACCACACAGGGCGGTATGTTATTTACAAGAATACCATCTAATCTATTGTCAAAGCTATACTTAGAGATTAAGCATGCCACCTTATTGGCCGAACGACTAATCTTTGACAATTGTGAATGTTGACACATTTTTCTATAAGTCTGGTGAAAGTAGAGGTACATTGATTTCAGACAAAACTTTAATGCACAAGGCAGACTAGTTCCTCCGTCCAGGTGCGTGCCATGTCCTATCTTGTCATCACAACAAGGTTAGCTATTAGAGTACCACTACCTCCCTTCTAGTTTAAAGGGCTTGATTCAAAAATTTCACCTACTCTTAGCAAGATAGTAGAGGCGGTGGAATAGTTTTTGAAGTCTGCAAAAGTACCCAACTAGTGTTGTCGTTCTTCACAAAAAAAGTGTGTTTACCAATGCATGCATGAACACTAGTTACTCTAACCCCCCTCTCTTCTTTAATTCTTTGCCACATCAGCATGTTTGCTATTCCCGTGTGCATGATACCAGCTAAGATACCACCATTATGGCCAGCCTTAATCATTACATGCAATAATTTAGTGCACCTTGAAATATGAACATGTGTGGGGCGTGTATGTTTTTAATGACTTGAGACTATACCTAGCCCGACATGCAAGATGACTTATTATGCCCCGTTCCCCATACCTGCAGGAAGCCCATTCGTCTCCAATTCTTTTCCTCTCCATGTGTGGAAACAATATGCCTGCCAAACTCTCCTTCTCCCTTCGGCGGTCCCACCACTCCACCCCGTGTGAAAAAATCTGCATGCATGACTCTCCTCCCCCCACACTCGTCCAATCCGTTGTGACCAGCAATATTTCCACCCCTTCGCTCCCCCGTAATTTACTCCAACAAGTATGCCCATGTAGCTATTACTTAACTGCAGGTGCATTGGGTCACTGACTTATGGGCCCAACAGGGGTCTGGCCCACATGTTAGTGACGCAACTGGACCTGCAGTTAAGTCAGTGCAGCTCAGTCCATATCTTACGTAGGTGTGCCATTGCTCGCTATAAATACTGTGCCTCCCACGCCATCGCTATCTCCTCCTCCTCACGTTCATGTTCATCGCTATCTCCTCCCCCTCCCTCTCACATCGATCCTCCAGTGACTCCGGCATGGTGAACGAGTAGCACGTCTCGTACTTGATGTTCTCCGCCAAGGGCCAGCAGTGACCGCTGCACGCATCCGTGAGGTGATGCACCATGTCCGCCGGCGAGCCACAAAACGGCATCGGGCACTCATAGCAGTGGACGAAGGGCTCCTTGGAGGCATCGACCAGGCCGTCCATGAAACGGGAGTGGTTGTAGGGGACGTTGCGCTAGTTGAATATATGAGAAAGTTACTACGAGATTTAATCCGAATAAGCACAAAATAAATCATGAATTTGACCACGATTTTGAACAGGAAGGACAGAAACACATACGGTGCAACGGGAGTAGCACCATTGGTGTTGAGGTTGTCGCCCATGTCCAAACACCATGTAGACACGGTCTTTGAGCATGGCTCATAGTCGTTCGATGCTCGGGCATTGAAGTTTGTAACTATTTTAGATTAGAATATACTACTCCTCCGGTGCTAGTAGTAGAGCAGAGTCCTACTCTACTACTCTACTCAAGCAAGTTAGGGCATAGCACTGTAGGGAGTACCAGTACTGTGATCACTCAGGCAAGTTGCCTAGCATCGACATGACCCTACGCTGCTGGTATGTGTCTCGTAAGTCAAGCGGCGTGTTGTATTCATCATCACCTGTCCACCTCCTGCAGCACATATTCGCTTCTCCATCTTTGTCCGCACATAATCTCGTCCAATCTTCCATCCCCGCTAAGGCGCCTCCCCCCCTCGTCCGAAACCCAAGCACTACCAATGGTAGAACCGGGCAGCGTCCGCCGAAAGAGTGGCTGGAATTCGCTCCCCACAGAGGTAATCAAGCTCATTGTTTCGCGTGTGGAAAATCTCGGTACCATGCCGCTCGCCGCGTGCTCATCGGGGCTGTACCGTTTACTCATAGCCCTCAGGCCGGAGCTTTTTAAGCCAACTCCTTGCTTGCTGATGCCGCCTGATCTTCAGAAACGGCGTGTCACGCAGCATAACGATCATAGGGTGGCGAGCATCAACCCCCTTGACTGCGATCCGATCCCCGTCAGCCTCAACTACATTAACGGTATGTACTGGGTCGGCATGAACACGTCTTTGATGGTGCTCGTCGACGGTCGTGGCAGCTGGATGCTCGTGGAGGTCTACACCCAGCGATTAACATTGCACTGCTTTGGCACCACGGCCCAGAATACTCGGAATCTTACAGTAGCCAACATGATACTAAGTTTGATTTGCTCAAGGTTATAATCTGCCAAGTGCCCATAAGATCTGCGAATTATAAAGACTTCAGGCTAATTGCATTCTTCAACCGCGGTCTTGCCTATCTGATAGGTCACTGCGGTAAGTGGATAAATCTGCACGTCCATCGCAGGATCATACATCATCCATGGTTCTCTGATGCCATTGAACACAAGGGCTTCATTTACGTTGTCGACTCCTTCTATGGCTGGACGTATTGCTGGCCTACTCCAGTCATCGCTACAAACTGCTGTTACAGTAGTATGTTACTTTCCTATGATATCATGATGGCTTGCTTATATTACTGTCAACATTTGCTGAAAAAATATTCATGCTCATAACATGCTATTCTTAAGATTGACTAAATCAAGAGCCCTTTTTATTTTACTCCAACTTGATATGATGTTGTAGGCCGCCTGGTGTCCCTACCCTTCCTAATCCCAGAACCTTTCAAAGAAAAGCGGCATGGCAGTTGCAGGTGGTTCCTGACTCGATCAGACGATGGCGAAAGATTGATGATCATTCGCACGTACCGGACGTGTTGTTTCGTGGAATACAATCACAGTCACTGCAAGGTCTTTGAGCAGGATCCCAACTTCTCTGGGCCTTCAGGAATATTTGACTGGAGGCTGGTAAGTAGCCTTGGTACACGCTCTCTATTTGTCGGACTGAATTATCCGATTAACCAGGAGATAACCGACGGCAAGGATCATGATGGCAGCGCGGTTTCGTTCATCAGGCAAAACTGTGTGTACACAACGTACCATGCGTCTCTGCATGCACCATACCCTGGTATGTGCCGCCACGCTCTGCAGCCCAAAGTAGGAGAGAGGGTCGCAAGTATTAGACTTCGACCTGCTGGCTGGAGTTTCCCCCATCAGGCACCCATCTGGTTCAAGCCGTCAGCCAATCTCCATAGCTTAATAAATAGTAACGTCTAACTGAGCCAGTTAGTTAGATGCATACACTTGGTGTAGTAGGATCTTTATTTAGTTTGATGCATACACTTGTTCTTTTTTGGTAGCCCTTTTGTAATGATGGCTGATGTTTGGTTTGGAAGAGAGAGCTGCGTCTTCACTCTTTTGGCATGCTTACTGCTTCTATTGCACCCCCAGCCCTGGTTGCTGCTGCTGCTGTTGTTTTCAATGTACAATCAGTAGTATATTTCGTCTGTTGGTTGAATAAATGTGTTGTTAGAACGACAAACACAATGTTTTGGAAGTTGTTGCACGGTTCAATCCTTTAGTGCCCCGTACCGTACGTAGCGCATACTATTTTTCGTACGGAACACATTTTCCACTTGTTGATAACATGCAGCCCACTGATGAAGGCCCAATAGAGAAGCCCATAATTAACTAGAAGGGAGGATCTCACATGAATCCGGCCCAGGTACATGCTCATGGTCCCCTAAACATAAATAAGTAAATAAATAAATAAATAAAGCTAAATGCTCATGCACCGATTCTTTGGGAAAATAGATAGCCCAGTAATTCCTTTTGAAGAATACCCAAGCTAGGCCTATTAGTTTTCTCCGAATTACTGGGCTGCAAATCTTTCAAGACGAGGAGGGATGCATTCCGGCCTGGCTTAAGAGTATGGTCAATGTCTGTTAAAAGTAATATCAAAAGGGGTTCAAAAATTCCAAAAATTTTATAGCAAATGGGATATAAGTTTCTTTTTTTGTTTTTGTTCTTCACTGATATCTTATACATATTTCATTGGATTTAACATGACATAGTACTAATTTATTTTTAAATTTGTTTTAGTATGGCTATTAAATTTTGGATTAAGAATATTTCGTTCCCCGGCAAAAATTTGCGAATTTTCAAAATTTCCCACATATTTAGTTAATTTTTTGACCCTGGTACTTACCAGAAAATGACCAACAATTCTAAAAATGGAAAATGGGCTGCAATAAATTCCATATGAATTAGAAAATGAAAAAAAATTATAAAAATAATAGCAAATGGGTTGTACCCAGCACGGATTTCGAGGCTGACTTGTTTACGCAAGGCTTTGTCAGTGAACACACGATTCTAGCAGCAGTGACTGTTGGATGTCCATCCAACGGCCAACGTGCTTCTTCAATCTCTGATCTTCCTGCTCCAGTCGCCTAAACTAGCGCCGGCGGGACTGCCTCCTCCCTCCTCTTGTGGCCCGCTGTGATGCCGTGCAGGCTTCCCTGGCCCACCCTACTCCGTCCGCTGGCCTGGCCGCACGCAATCAACTGCCTCCTTATTACGTGAAAAAAAATGATTCCTCCCACTGACATCTGGGGTGCATCGGTTGGGAGGCTGACCTGTGGGCCTACTAAGTTGACGCGTACGCAGGGCTTGTCAACTTAGTCAACAAATGATTCTAGCAGCAGTAACCATTGGATTTGAATCGAACGGTCCTGCTGCTTCTTCAATCGCTGCTCTTCTTGCACCAGCCGCCCAAACCAGTGCCGGGGAGACCGCCTGCTCCTGCCTCCAGTGGCCAGCTATGCTGCCGTTGAGGCGTCATCGCCCCCTACTACTCCCACCGCTAGCCAGGCCCTGCGGCGACGGCAGCCTCACACCGCAGCCGAACCAGTGAACCCTCGTATTCCTCTCCGCGTGGGTATCCACTACTGCGTCTTCCCCGGCTCCACGTCGTCCCCTTCCTAGGCCTCACCGTCGTCCACCGCCTTGGTGCTCTCGGCGCGGCATGGTCAACGTGGTCAATGACATTCCATCGGAAGAGTACTGTACATGGAGAGGCTGACAGCTGGGTCCACGGCCACAGCTCAATTTTTTGTGATTTGCCAAGTAAGTCACTTTGTCAGGCCTGTTGGGCTGCAAATCTTTCAAGACGAGGAGTGCTTTCATTCGGCTAGCCGAGAAAATGGCCCATCAGTAAGGAGAAATGGGTTGTACATTTTTAAAACAGATCAAACCGGCAATTAGTTTCAAATATCTTTTTTTCATTTTGAGATTTTAAATTACATTAATTTTTATGCGTGGAGAATTTGTTGGATTTTATATTGATATACATTTATTTTTAAAATCAGTTTGAATGTGAGTCGAAATTTCGGGATTAAAACAGTTCGGACCGCATCGAAATATGCAAAATTTCATATAATTTTTTAACTGTGGCCACAATATGGGTTGTAATGCTAACAAAAAGAATATGGGCTCCAAAAAAACCTTAATAATTAGCAAATGGGCTGTAAATTATTAGAAATAATGGCAGATGGGTTGTATGCTATTTTCCACAGATTTGAGGCTTTCCTAAAAAAAGGTTGATGCACAAGTAGTGACTGTTGGATGGCCATCCAACGGCCTTCGTGCTTCTTCAATCTCTCCTCTTCCTACTCCAGCCGCTCAAACAAGCGCCGGCGGGACTGCCTGCTCCCTTCTCCCCGCGGCCGGCTCTGCTGCCGCGCAGGCCTCACCACCCCACCGTACTCCCGTCGCTGGCCTGGCTATCCCTCTACTCACCCACACCTGCTGTTATTCTCCAGCGACGGCAGACGAACCAGTAAACCCTCGTACAGTCGTACTCCGCTCCGTGTGGGAAACAACTGTCGAGTCTTCCTTGCCTCCGTCTCGTTCCCTTCCTAGGCCTCACCGTCGTCCACCGCCCTGGTGCTCTCGGCGTAGCGTGGTCAACATGGTCAACGACGGACATGCATCTGAAGTGGACTGTACGTGCAGAGGCCGACAGCTGGGTCCTCTGCCGCACTCAAGGAAATGTCTCCTTATTATGCGCAAAATAATGATTCCTCCACCTGACATCAGGGACCCACCGAAAGGGCCTCTATATTTTGCGAAAAAAACGTTACCGCCGCTAACAGCTCGGACCCACCAGCTATATCTTCGCACGCAAGGAAGTGCCTCCTTATTACGCACAAAAAAAATGAATATTCCCCCTGCTAGCTGGAACCCAGCATAGTGGGAGGCTGACTTGTGGGCATACCAAGTTGACGGGGACGGAGGGCTTTGTCAACTTAGTAAATGTGCACGATTCTAGCTCCAGTGACCGTACGATGTCCATCGAACGGCCGTAGTGCTTCTTCAACCTCTGGTCTTCTTGCTCTAGCCGCCCAAACCAGCGTCGGTCGTGCCACGTGCTCCTGCCTCCCGTGGCCGGCTGTGATGCCGCGGAGGCCTCACCGCCCCCTACTACTCCCACCGCTGGCCAGGCCATCCCTCTACTCACCCACACCCCCTGTTATTCTACGGCGACAGCAGCCTCACATCGCAGCCGAACCAGTGAACCCTCGTACTCCTCTTCACGTGGGCATCCACTGCTGCGTCTTCCCCGGCTCCGAGTCGTCCCCTTCCTAGTCCTCGCCGTCGTCCACCGCCGTGGTGCTCTCGATGCGGCGTGGTCAAGGAACAACTTCCATCGGACATGGACTGTACGTGCAGAGGCTGACAGCTGGGTCCACGGCCGCAGCAAGGAAGTGCCTCCTTATTACGCGCAAAATAATGATTCATCCACCTGACAGCGGGGACCCACCGGACGGGCCACCGTATTTCGCGAAAAAACGTTTCCCCTGACTGCTGGGACCCACCAGCTACATCTTCGCACGCAAGGATGTGCGTCCGGGCAAAAAAACGATTCGCCCCCTGACTGTTGGGACCCACCAGCTACATCTTCGCACGCAAGGAAGTGCGTCCGGGCAAAAAGAATGATTCGCCCCCTGACTGTTGGGACCCACCAGCTACATCTTCGCACACAAGGAAGTGCCTGACAGTCGGGACCCACCTGGTCGAAGCGTATGTAGCGTTGTCATTCTGGTCGCGAACGTGTACGTATATATATACTGGTGGATGTAGAGGCGCGCACATGTCGTAGTATAGGCATGTACGTGTCGTAGTAGAGGCGCGCTCGTAGCATGTACACGTACGTACAGCGGCCAGGGTGCAAGAAAGAAAATACGGCCACGTATGCGTACATTGGGCGGGGTCTCGAACGCCTACTCGCGCATACGTACGGCCAGGGCTCGTGTACATGGTTGGGTCGGAACGGAGAAACAACGTCGTCGTCGTGTTCATGGGGAGGCAACGAAATGCGTCGTGTTCATGGGGAGGCAACGGAATGCGTCGTGTTCATCGGGAGGCAACGGAACGCGTGGGAGCCAACCGGCTGGGTCGGAACGGAATGCGTGGTCATGTTCATCGAGAGGGCTTGGACGGAATAGGCGATGGAAACGAGGCATAGCATAACGCAAAACGGAGGAAACGGCCTTGTGTTCGACCAGCCACATTCGAAACAGGATCCTGTTCATCGGGAGGGGTCTGGCGTACCGCAAAACAGAGGAAATGGAGCTCCTACGGTCGAAACGGGGGTCCTGTTCATCGGGAGGGGTGTGGCATACCGCAAAACGGAGGAAACGGACTTGTGTTGGAGCGCTATGGTCGAAACGGGGGTCCTGTTGATCGGGAGGGGTGTGGCGTACTGAAAAACGGGACTCCACGGGATACTGTTCATCTCCACCGTCGACCTCCTCCAGCCTCCACGGGCTACCGTCGACCTCCTCCAGCCTCCACGGGCTCCTGTTCATACAGCCTCCACCGCACGCTACTCCATCGGCTACTGTTCAACCACCCAACCACGGGCACCCCTCCACCGTCTACTGTTCATCCAGCCATCCACACCACGGGGTCCTGTTCAACCACCCCACCACGGGCACCCCTCCACCGTCTACTGTTCATCCAGCCCTCCACCACACCACGGGGTCCTGTTCATCCAGAGGCAACGCCACCACTCACTGTTCATCCAACCCCCCCACAACGCTCGCTGTTCATCCAATTGATCGGCTTCAGTTAGCAGCAGTAGTGAAGGAATCGCTCGATCGGGTTCAGTTAAGACATCGATCGATTGCTTGGGTTCAATAACGCGTAGCCTGCAGTGCAATCGTTCGGGTTCAGTTAGAGCCCAACGCCTCGCTCGGGTTCAGTTAGAGCCAACGCCTCACACACACACGCGCGTACGTGTACGAGAGAAACACGCATCGCTCGGCCCCCGACCTCCCACCGTAACCGGGAACTCCCCGAAATTTTCCTCGCCCTCGCTTTTACCACGGTTTTTTCTGTCATGGACGGCCCAAAGAATGTCATGCAGCTGCGTCTCCGGCCCGCCCAGGACGAAAGGCCCATTTTTTGTCATGATTTTTAGTCTTAGAAGTAGGAACCCACCACATCTATGATGATACCGGGTTTTGTCACAATTATCGTCATAGAAGTGTCATATGTATGACAGAAAAAAATTCGTTCGGCCCAAAATGTCACAGATGTGTCTTTTTTGTAGTGTATTAACTGAGTCGAGAATGGTCTTGAACGAACCTGCCATGCTAGCCGAGGTGATGACGTCGCACCGATCAATGAGTTCCTCCACCGTGTCATCATTCAGATCGGGGCAAGAATAACGGGGTCGATTCCGGCCTGTTCCCTCCATGGAGAAGATGATCGAACAATGGCAAAAGGAAGGGTGAAGGCAAATGGACGAGGGAGGAAGAGCGTCCGATAGCAGTTCCAAATCAAGAGGGAAGGCGAAGAGTCGGCAGATGGTTGCCATAGTACACGAAGAGGCGCCCCGGCCTACATAGACGTCTATTCGGAAATTGTACGAAAGGACTCGCCGTCGTCTCATTAACATGTTGGAACGGGACCACATGGAAGTTGAGTACTCTATATCTGGATCCGACCTGTTACTTTGCTCTGAATGTTGAACTTTCCGTTTGAACATATGGAATGCGTTGTTATTTTTTTAAATGGGTTGTATTTGTCCGCCACGGGTTTAGAGGCTGACTTGTGGGCCTAACAGGTTGACGTGCACACAATCAGGAGATGATTGTACGTGGAGAGGATGATAGCAGGGACCCACCAAGGTCATGGCAGTACGCAAGAAAGTGCCTCCTTATTTCAAGCCAATAAAAAATGGCTCCTCCTAATGGATTTTCTGACATATGGGTCCCATGCCATTGTCAATGTAGTCAATAAACGAGAGAATGGCACAACGAGCGGCTGATACCAGGGACCGAACAGCTCGCCCAGTTATTTTTGTTTTGGGATAATTTGATAAATGCCGCTCCAAATCTGGTGATTCCGAGAAATGCCACTGCAATTTCCAAACTTTGAAAAATGCCATTTCATGCCATTTCGGTGGCATTTTTCGAAGTCTGGAGTGGCGTTTTTCAAAGTTTGCAAAAATTGCAGTGGCGTTTTTCAAAGTTTGCAAAAATTGCAGTGGCATTTTTCAAATTTGGAAATTGCAGTGGCATTTTTATGAATCGACATAATTGGAGTGGTATTTATCTAATTTGTTTTTGAGATGGAAGCAGGGTATCAACTGGGCTATTGATACATCTCCAACGTATCTATAATTTTTATTGTTCCATGCTATTGTATTATGCATCTAGGATGTTTTATATGCATTTATATGCTATTTTATATGATTTTTGGGACTAACCTATTAACCTAGAGCCTAGTGCTAGTTTCTGTTTTTTCCTTGTTTTTGAGTATCGCAGAAAAGGAAAACCAAACAGAGTCCACTTGACCTGAAATTTCACAAAGAGTATTTTTGGACCAGAAGAAGCCCACGGAGTATCGGAGATGGGCCAGAAGAGTCCCGAGGCACCCACGAGGGTGGGTGCGCGCGCTACCCCCCTGGTCGCGCCCCCTCTACCTCGTGGCCGCCTCGGGGACCCCCCTGACTTGTTCCCAACGCCAACACCTCTTATATATACCAAAACTTCGAGAACATAACCTAGATTGGGAGCTCCACCGCCGCAAGCCTCTGTATCCACCGAAAACCAATCTAGACCCATTTTGGCACCCTGCCGGAGGGGGGAACCCCTCTCTGGTGGCTAGCTTCATCATCTAGGTGCTCTCCATGACGAGCAGGGAGTAGTTCACCCTCGGGGCTGAGGGTATGTACCAGTAGATATGTGTTTGATCTCTCTCTCTCTCGTGTTCTTGATTCGGCACGATCTTGATGTACCGCGAGCTTTTCTATTATAGTTGGACTTTATGATGTTTCTCCCCCTCTACTCTCTTGTGATGGATTGAGTTTTCCCTTTGAAGTTATCTTATCGGATTAAGTCTTTAAGGATTTGAGAACACTTGATGTATGTCTTGCATGTGCTTATCTGTGGTCACAATGGGATATCACGTGATCCACTTGATGTATGTTTTGGTGATCAACTTGCGAGTTGCGTGATCTCATGAACTTATGCATAGGGGTTGGCACACGTTTTTATCTTGACTCTCTGGTAGAAACTTTGGGGCACTCTCTGAAGTTCTTTGTGTTGGTTGAATAGATGAATCTGAGATTGTGTGATGCATATCATATAATCATACCCACGTATACTTGAGGTGACATTGCAGTATCTAGGTGACATTAGGGTTTTGGTTGATTTGTGTCTTAAGGTGTTATTCTAGAACGAACTCTAGGATAGATCGAACGGAAAGAATAGCTTTGTGTTATTTTACTACAGACTCTTGAATAGATCGATCAGAAAGGATAACTTTGAGGTGGTTTCGTACCCTACAATAATCTCTTCGTTTGTTCTCTGCTATTAGTGACTTTGGAGTGACTCTTTGTTTCATGTTGAGGGATAGTTATATGATCCAATTATGTTATTATTGTTGAGAGAACTTGCACTAGTGAAAGTACGAACCCTAGGCCTTGTTTCCCAGCATTGCAATACCGTTTACGCTCACTTTTACCATTAATTACCTTGCTGTTTTTGTATTTTCAGATTACAAAAACCTATATCTACCATCCATATTGCACTTGTATCACCATCTCTTCTCCGAACTAGTGCACCTATACAATTTACCATTGTATTGGGTGTGTTGGGGACACAAGAGACTCTTTGTTATTTGGTTGCAGGGTTGTTTGAGAGAGACCATCTTCATCCTATGCCTCCCACGGATTGATAAACCTTAGGTCATCCACTTGAGGGAAATTTGCTACTGTCCTACAAACCTCTGCACTTGGAGCCCCAACAACATCTACAAGAAGAAGGTTGTGTAGTAGACATCAAGCTCTTTTCTGGCGTCGTTGCCGGGGAGGTTAGCGCTTGAAGGTATATCTTTAGATCTTGCAATCGAATCTTTTTGTTTCTTGTTTTATCACTAGTTTAGTCTATAAAAGAAAATTACAAACAAAATGGAATTGAGGGTACCTCATATGCTTCATATTTTTAATATTTTTCATGAAAATAAGGATTCCGATAATTGTGCCCAAGTGCTAGAAGAAGAATGCATTAAAATGTTTGGCACTAAATCTTTGAATGATGAGCATGATTGCAATGTTGTTAGTACGAACTCATTGAATATCCATAGTACTAATGATGATTGTACAAGTCATGATGAAAATGTCTCTTATAAGCATGTCAATTTTTGTGGAGTGCATAGGGTTTGCAAGTACACACCAAATAGGGAAGATAGATTTTGCAAGAGGCATAAGTGTTTAGAAACTAAATTGTTGCAAGAAAGGCTAGATGTTTGTGTTGAAAATTTAAATTTTCTTAGCCATCCTTGTGAACTTTGCAATGAACATGGTCATTTAAATATCCAATGCCAATTGTTTCATGATCGAATCGTGTCCAAAAATTGTGATGACTTGATTTCCCTTGCACATCATAATGAACTTAGTTTGCTTGTGGGTTATGAAGAAATGAAACGTATAACTAAGGATCTTCCAGAATTTGTCCTTGATAAAGTTCTTGATTTTGATTTAGAGGAAACTTATATGTATTGTCTGGTGAATTGCATTGAAAATCCTTATATTGCCAATTACATAAAGACAAGAGAACAAATAGAAGATGAAGAGAATACTAATGAAAGGGAAGAGACTTCCCAATATCCTCCTATTATTTCTTATGATGAATCAGGTAACGAGGAGGAGCCTTCTATTCAACCAATCTCATTAATAAGGAGCTAAACCCACACATGATGTGAAGAAGAGAAATAAAATACGGAGAAGCAAAGGTAAAAATGTATCCCTCCCAAATGATGTTGCTCCTATTACTCATTGTGATGATGATAATTGTTATACTATTGGTGCTATCCATACTATCAATGATGAGAGTGATTATGCTTATGATATGAAAAGGCCCAAGCTTGGGGATGTTATGTTTGATGAGAATGACACATTTGAGAATGTATTTGCTACAATTAATGTTTGTCCCTAGCTTGGGGATGCTATGTTTAATGAAGATGGTATTTTTAGTCTCCCAAGTTTTGATGAGCATAATTATAATGATGATAGCATGCCTCCTATTTATGATGATTATTGTGATGACACTTATGCTATAAAAAGAAGTCATGATTATATTTATAAAACTTGTCACGATTATGATTACCTTTTTCTGAACATTAATCTTTTAATATGGAGACAATTTATAGTATTCGAGTTTCTTATGATACTCCCACTATTCCGAACGAGAAGAATTTTGCTTATGTGGAGAGTAGTAAAATTTCTATGCTTGTAGATCATAACCAGAATGCTTTATGTGATGGTTATATTGTTGAATTCATTCATGATGCTGAAAATTATTATGAGGGAGGAATATATGCTTGTAGGAATTGCAATAATATCAAGTTTCCTCTCTATGTGTTGAAAATCTTGAAGTTATGCTTGTTTTACCTTCCTATGCAAGTTGATTATTGTTCCCATGAATTGTTTTCTCACAAAATCCCTATGCATAGGAAGCGGGTTAGACTTAAATTTGTTCGTAATATGCTTCTTGATGCTCTCTTTATGTTTCAGTTCTTATCTTTTATGTGAGCATCATTGAAATCATCATGCCTAGCTAGGGGCGTTAAACGATAGCGCTTGTTGGGAGACAACCCAAATTTATTTTTATTCTTTGCTTTTTGCTCCTGTTTAGTAATAAATAATTCATCTAGCCTCTGTTTAGATTTGGGCTTATGTTTTAATTCGTGTTTGTGCCAAGTAGAACCTTTGGGAAGACTTGGGTGAAGTCTTTATGATCTTGCTGTAAAAAACAGAAACTTTAGCGCTCACGAGATTAGCTACCATTTTTTACTGGAGAGTGATATTAAGTTGATTCTTTTTGAAGATGATTAATAGACAAATTACTCACTTCCACCAATTTATCTCAGAATTATTTGAGTTCCATAAGTATAAGTTTGATACAGATTACTACAGACGGTTCTGTTTTTGACAGATTCTGTTTTCTATGTGTTCTTTGCTTATTTTGATGAATCTATGAGTAGTATCGGAGGGTATGAACCATAGATAAGTTGGAATACAGTAGATATTTCACCAATCTGAATTTATAATGATTTCACGACAGTACCTAAGTGGTGATTTCTTTTCTTATACTAACAGAGCTTACGAGTTTTCTGTTAAGTTTTGTGTTGTGAAGTTTTCAAGTTGTGGGTAAAGATTTGATGGACTATGGAATAAGGAGTGGAAAGAGACTAATCTTGGGGATGCCCAAGGCACCCCAAGGTAATATTCAAGGACAACCAAGAGCCTAAGCTTGGGGATGCCCCGGATGGCATCCCCTCTTTCGTCTTCATTCATCGGTAACTTTACTTGGAGCTACATTTTTATTCACCACATGATATGTATTTTGCTTGGAGCGTCATTTTTTTTTGCTTGATGTTTGAATAAAATACCAAGATCTGAAATTCTTAAATGTTAGAGAGTCTTCACATAGTTGCATAATTATTCGACTACTCATTGAGCTTCACTTATATTTTTCGGAGTAGTTTGTCATTTGCTCTAGTGCCTCACTTATATCTTCTTAGAGCATGGCGGTGGTTTTATTTTATATAAATAGATGAACTCTCATGCTCCACTTATATTATTTTGAGAGTCTTTTAGAACAGCATGGTAATTTGTTTGGGTTATAAAATTAGTCCTAATATGATAGGCATCCAACATGGGTATAATAAAAACTTCCATATAAGTGCATTGAATACTATGAGAAGTTTGATACTTGATAATTGTTTTGAGATATGAAGATGGTAATATTAGAGTCGTGCTAGTTGACTAATTGTGAATTTGAGGAATACTTGTGTTCAGGTTTTCAAGTCCCGTAGCATGCACGTATGGTAACTGTTGTGTGACAAATTTGAAGCATGAGGTGTTTCTTCGATTGCCTTCCTTATGAGTGGCGGTCGGGGACTTGGTTTTTGATGACTTGTAGATTTTTGCAATAAGTATGTGAGTTCTTTATGACTAATGTTGAGTCCATGGATTATACTCATTCTCACCCTTCCATCATTGCTAGCCTCTTCGGTACCGTGCACTGCCCTTTCTCACCTCGAGAGTTGGTGCAAACTTCGACGATGCATCCAAACCCCGTGATTTGATATGCTCTGTCACACATAAACCTCCTTATATCTTCCTCAAAATAGCCACCATTCCTACCTATTATGGCATTTCCATAGCCATTCCGAGATATATTGCCATGCAACTTTCCACCATTCCGTTCATCATGACACACATCATCATTGTCATATTGCCTTGCATGATCATGTAGTTGACATTGTATTTGTGGCAAAGCCACCATGCATAATTTATCATACATGTCACTCTTGATTCATTGCCCATCCCGGTACACCGCCGGAGGCATTCATATAGTCATACTTTGTTCTAGTATCGAGTTGTAATCTTTGAGTTGTAAATAAATAGAAGTGTGATGATCATCATTAATAGAGCATTGTCCCGAAAAAAAGAAGGAAGGCCAAAAAAGAGAAAAAAAAGAAAGGCCAAATAAATAAAAGAAATAAAAGCGGACAATGCTACTATCATTTTTCCACACTTGTGCTTCAAAGTAGCACCATGATCTTCATGATAGAGAGTCTCTTATTCTGTCACTTCCATATACTAGTGGGAATTTTCATTATAGAACTTGGCTTGTATATTCCAACAATGGGCTGCCTCAAATTCCCTAGGTCTTCGTGAGCAAGCAAGTTGGATGCACACCCACTTAGTTTCTTTTGTTGAGCTTTCATACATTTATAGCTCTAGTGCATCCGTTGCATGGCAATCCCTACTCCTCGCATTGACATTAATTGATGGGCATCTCCATAGCCCATTGATTAGCCGCGTCAATGTGAGACTTTCTCCATTTTTGTCTTCTCCACATAACCTCCATCATCATATTCTATTCCACCCATAGTGCTATGTCCATGGCTCGTGCTCATGTATTGCGTGAAAGTTGAAAAAGTTTGAGAATACTAAAGTATGAAACAATTGCTTGGCTTGTCATCGGGGTTGTGCATGATGAGAGCATTTTTGTGTGACAAAAATGAAGCATAGCCAAACTATATGATTTTGTAGGGATAAGCTTTCTTTGGCCATGTTATTTTGAGAAGACATAATTGCTTGGTTAGTATGCTTGAAGTATTATTATTTTTATGTCAATATTAAAAATTTGTCTTGAATCTTATGGATCTGAATATTCTTGCCATAATAAATAATATTACATTGATAAATATGTTAGGTAGCATTCCACATCAAAAATTCTGTTTTTATCATTTACCTACTCGAGGATGAGTAGGAATTAAGCTTGGGGATGCATGATACGTCTCCAACATATCTATAATTTTTTATTGTTCCATGCTATTATGTTATCCATATAGGATGTTTTATATGCATTTATATGCTATTTTATATGATTTTTGGGACTAACCTATTATCCTAGAGCCCAGTGCCAGTTTCTATTTTTTCCTAGTTTTTGAGTATCGCAGAAAAGGAAAACCAAACGGAGTCCAATTGACCTGAAATTTCAAGGAGATTATTTTTGGACCACAAGAAGCCCACGGAGTATCGGAGATGGGCCAAAAGAGTCTCGAGGCACCCACGAGGGTGGGGGGCACGCCCTACCCCCTAGGTGTGCCCCCTACCACGTGGCCGCCTCGGGGACCCCCCTGACTTGTTCCCGACGCCAACACCGCTTATATATACCCAAACTTCCAGAACATAACCTAGATTGGGAGTTCTACCGTCGCAAGCCTCTGTAGCCACCAAAAACCAATCTAGACCCGTTCTAGCACCCTGCCGGAGGGGGGAATCCCTCTCCGGTGGCCATCTTCATCACCCCGGTGCTCTCCATGACGAGGAGGGAGTAGTTCACCCTCGGGCTGAGGGTATGTACCAGTAGCTATGTGTTTGATCTCTCTCTCTCGTGTTCTTGATTCGACACGATCTTGATGTATCGCGAGCTTTGCTATTATAGTTGGATCTTATGATGTTTCTCCCCCTCTACTCTCTTGTGATGGATTGAGTTTTCCCTTTGAAGTTATCTTATCGGATTGAGTCTTTAAGGATTTGAGAACACTTGATGTATGTCTTGCATGTTCTTATCTGTGGTGACAATGGAATATCACGTGTTATTCTAGTACGAACTCTAGAATAGATCGAACGAAAAGAATAGCTTTGTGTTATTTTACTACGGACTCTTGAATAGATCGATCAGAAAGGATAACTTTGAGGTGGTTTTGTACCCTACAATAATCTCTTTGTTTGTTCTCCGCTATTAGTGACTTTGGAGTGACTCTTTGTTGCATGTTGAGGGATAGTTATATGATCCAATTATGTTATTATTGTCGAGAGAACTTGCACTAGTGAAAGTATGAACCTTAGGCCTTGTTTCCTAGCATTGCAATACCATTTACGCTCACTTTTACCATTAGTTACCTTGCGGTTTTTATATTTTGAGATTATAAAGCCTATATCTACCATCCATATTGCACTTGTATCACCATCTCTTTGCCGAACTAGTGCACCTATACAATTTACCATTGTATTGGGTGTGTTGGGGACACAAGAGACTCTTTGTTATTTGGTTGCAGGGTTGTTTGAGATAGACCATCTTCATCCTATGCCTCCCACGGATTGATAAACCTTAGATCATCCACATGAGGGAAATTTTCTGCTGTCCTACCAACCTCTGCACTTGCAGGCCCAACAACGCCTACAAGATGAAGGTTGTGTAGTAGACATCAAGCTCCGTCGGATTTCAGGTTCTGGCAAAACCCTTAAAGTTCGAACTTTGGGGTGCGCGTGAAGATATTTCCCTCCTGCCGATCTATGCCCTAGCTCTCTAAGGTCTCGCGGACGAACTCGATGCACTCACAACAGAAAGACACAAGATTTATACTGGTTCAGGCCACCGTTGTGGTGTAATAACCTACTCAAGTGTGGTGGTGGTGGATTGCCTCTTGGGTTTATGAAGAACAGTACAAAGGGAAGAACAGCCTACTCAGGTTGAGGTGCTCTTGTGTTTGGTGAAATCGTGTGGGTGGGATGATCTTGGATCCGCTCAGGCCTGTCCCCTTCCACTGTGGTGGCTAGTCCTATTTATAGAGGCCCTGGTCCTCTTCCCAAATATTGAGTGGGAAGAGAGCCAACAATGGCGCCCAATTTGAAAGGGGACATCTAGTACAAATTATCCTGACAAAAGTTGGTCTTCGCCTGCCAAAGGTTCTGGTGATGACGCCGTCTTGGGCTCCATGGTGACCTCCATCCTGTCGTCCTTCCGGTCTTGGTCTCGTTGCACCAATATGGAAACCTTTGCTTGATGCCTCAGTACACCGCGCCTGCGCTTGCCCCCTTGGCACAAAAGAGGAAACAAGGATGCTGCACGCGCTGGCGCCCGCCCGGCATTGATTGTCATGGCTCAGGTGACAAGAGCCTCGCGAGGTTCGCCCCACCATGATATCTCCGCTCCTCGCGAGGCAGCCTGGTGAGGTCGCTCCTGAGGAGGTCCTGCATCGTCCGCCTCACGAGGCTTGGCCCCTCGCAAGGGTCTTGAATGCCTTCTTGATGATGATGGGCCGTATAAGCCTGCTAGCACAGCCACGTCATGGGCCACAGTCAGGAAAGTCTGGGGACCCCCGTTCCCAGAACACTGATAGTAGCCCCTAGGCCCAAGGCGTGCTCGGGCTTGGCTTCGAGGCGAAGCCAAAGGTCAAGCGCGGAGCACCGCGGGCCCCAAAAGCATGCGATCTCGGTTGACGCGTGGCGGTTGATTGGACGTGGGTGTCTCCACTTCCCCACGCTGCCTCGACAACTGCTTGATTTGACAAGTCCCTGCGACATGCAAGGAATATCATCATTACCTGTGATCATGGGAGGCGCTGGATGGCCTTCTTCCGTTATAAATGGGGAGGGGACGGAGCCCCCGTCGCCCATCTCTTCTTGGTTCACTTGCTTCTTCCTCCTTGCTCCACCGCTAGCAGCAATGGCGCCGCCGAAGAGGTTCTCCACCGCGGAGAAGGGCAAGGCCCCTCGGGAGGGACCCGGCTCCCCGGCGCCCAAGCGAGGACGTGGCCGTCCCCGCAAGCATGCCACGACCCCCGCCGTGGCCCCCTGCTCTCGGGGTGGCGCCGTAGTGCGTGGCAGGAGTCGCTCTGGATGCGGCAGTCCTGTCGATGAGAGGAGAGACACCATGGTTGCGCGACCTCCCCGACCGCGGTTCCATGCGTCAGAGGTGCTGCCGGAGTTCGTTGTCTGGTCAGAGGATCCGGCCGGCAGCTGGCTCCAGCTTCCCCGCTTCTTTACTGATGAGCAGCCGGCCTCCGGTCCAGGCGGGCTCTGGCTGCAGGCAGACGGTTGCTACAGCCGAGCTTCTTGGGTCGCGGTCGAGGTCTCCGTTGCGGGCAACATTGCTCTAGCCCGCGGTTGGCAGACGTTCGCCCGCGCGCGCCGCCTGTGCAGGCGGTGCACCCTTCACTTCAAGTTCGACGGCGAAACAACCCTCTTCGTGAGGGTGTGTGGGGAAGACGGTCGCCGCGCCGGATGCTGCCCCGAGGTGAACAGCGGCGAGGAGGTGCTTGGCCTTGGCGACGGTCGGGACGAGGAGGAGGACGAACCCGCCGGCCGCGCCTCGTCTGGCTATGGTGGCTCCTCCCTTGGCGACAGTTCCAGCAGCGGCGACCTTGATCAACCGCCGCGCCCGCTTCGAAGGTGGTAGCGTGTCTTCTCTTCACCGTGCACCGGTGAAGCGCGAGGAGGGGTCCGACTAGACCCGGGACTTCGCCAAGGCCCTGCCCCCGTCGGCTGCTGCAGGGGCGAGCACTGCTTTGTTATGTTCCCCTTTTCCTTCCTGCATCAAAATGAAACCAGCATGGGCCCGAAGGGGCATGTATTGAACCATAACTTATTATCCATTATGCTTATGCTACGCTTGTTGCAGCAGTGCTGTGTGGCTATTTTCGCAAAGATAACTTAGCCTGGTGCATTCGGGGCGCCCTCCTCCTTACGAGGCGTTTATTTCCTCGTGTCCATCTTGATCTTGTGGTCTGCGATTGCTTAGGAACTGCGAAAGAATTCATTAGGGAGTTTGGCCAGGAGATTTGTCGCTCACCCAAGCCTTGACCCTGCGCTTTGTATCGCGGTACCCATGGGGCACGGATTAGGAGAGATGCGCCAGCTTTCGGGCTCGAACGAGGGTGGCTCGCGAGAAGGCAGATAGAAGAAAAATGCTCGCGAGGGCACCTGCCTAGCCCCCCTCGCGAGGTATGCGTGAGAGAGAACACGAGCGAACCAGAGCGGGAAAATGCGGTAAGAGGCGAGGGAATCGAATCATCAAGGAACACCAAAAGAAAACTTCGATTAAGGAAAAGCGATCCAACTGCAGAAAGCAAATGAAAAGCCACATCCGTCACCTATTCTAGTCTTCAAGTCTTCTCTCCAGCGCGGAGCTAAGTGCTGCCACTAGGCGTGGGAGGGAGCCCCAAGGCCTGAGGCCAGCGCTCCTGAGACTCCGGGGCATGTACAACTCCACTCATTATTACGTGAGAGTGTCACGGGCAGTGATTCTTCACAGGTACCGGGCCTTCTTCACAGGCTCTGGGCCTTGCTTCAAGGGTAGAACCTCCGGAGTGCTGGATGTTCCAGGCGTTCTAGATAGGTATCCCGTCCTGTGTCTCCAGGCGCGCGGCGCCAGGCCTGGAGACATGGGTGAAAGCTTGTGCAACCCTTCCCTGGAGAGGACCCGCCTCAGGACGAGGTCGCCCACCTCAAGCGTCCTAGAGTGGATGTTGCGGCAGTAGTATCGCCGCACCGCCTGCTGGTACCTTGCCGCTCTCAGTGCAGCTTCGCGACGATGTTCCTCCCCCAGTACGAGGTCCATCCCCCGTGTGGCGTCCTACTACGTTTCATCAAACGCCAGGACCCGTGCGGAGCGATGCTTAACCTCGTGAGGAAGGACTGCTTCAGCTCCGTAGACAAGGAAGAATGGGGTCTCGCTCGTTGGTTTGGTGGAGGTGGTGCGGATAGACCACAACACGGACTAGAGCTCGTCGTGCCAGCCCCTGCCACAGGCCTGGAGCTTCTTCTTGAAGGTCCTGATCTTGAGGCCCCTCAGGACCTCCGCGTTGGTGCGTTTGGCCTGATCATTGCTCCTGGGGTGCGCCACCGAAGCGTAGCAGATCTGTGTTCCAAGGTTAGCACAATAGGTTTTGAAGAGGCTACTAGTGAACTGCGAGCCGTTATCTGTGATTATGCGGTTGGGGACCCCGAAGCGGCTCACGAGGCCCTTGATGAACTTGGCAGCGGAGCCAGTTATGATGGTACGGACGGCTTCCACTTCCGCCCACTTGGTGAACTTATCGATGGCGACGTAGAGGTAGCGGTTGCCCCCAGGGGCTCGAGGGAACGGGCCCAAGATGTCCAGCCCCCAGACCGCAAACGGACACATGAGCGGAATGGTTTGGAGGCCCTGTGCCGGCTGATGAATTTGCTTGGCATGGAACTGGCAGGCTTCGCAGGACTTCACCAGCTCAGCTGCGTCGCTAAGCGTAGTGGGCCAGTAGAACCAACTGTAGAATACTTTGTCGACGAGGGTCCGTGATGACGAGTGGTGCCCGCAGTCCCCACCGTGTATGTCAGTTAGCAGCTCCTTCCCCTGGTCCCTGGAAATGCATCGCAGGGAAACATTGTTTGGCCGCTTCCTGTATAACTCACCATCCTGGATGCTGTACGTCGTGGCTTGCTGAACCACACGCTCTGCATCTTCCTCCTTCTCTGGCAGCGCCCCTTGCATCAGATATTCCTTGAATTCCTTGGTCCAGCATCCCTCCTGAGGTTCGAGCGCCAAGAGTAAGCGAGCTCCTGAGGTCGGGCCACAGGTCGGGGCTCCTATGGTAGGGGGTTGTGGGAGCTCCTCCCGAGGCTGAGCTGTGTTTGAAAGTGGTGGTGTCGCCAATGGCTTGAAGAGCCATTCCTCAAAGACACCGGGCTCTTGTGGCTGCCACTTGGATGCTCTCTTGGCGATGTCATCGGCTTCCTTGTTGGTGACCCGAGGCACGTGCTGCAGCTCCAGGCCCAAGAACTGCTTCTCCATCTTGCGCACCTCCGCGAGGTATGCCTCCATATGCTCGTCGTTTGGCTCATATACTTTGTTGGAGAAGTTGATGAGGAGTTGCGAGTCGCCTCTAACGGTAAGGCGCTTTACCCCCTGAGTTGCCGCGGCCTTTAGGCCAGCTATGAGGCCTTCGTATTCCGCGATGTTGTTGGAGACCTTCTTGCCCTACTGAAAGCAGAGCTGCACGACGTAGTAGAGCTTACCCTGAGTGGGCGAGATGAGTACTGCTCCATCCCCTGCGCCCTGGTGCGCGAAGGTGCCGTCGAAGTACATGACCCAACCGTCTAGTGCCTCACTTCCTGGCGAGGTGGATCGGTCTTTGCCTACTTCAAGTGTCAGGACGTTCGTCCATTCCGCCACAAAATCAGCGAGCACGGCTCCCTTGATGACCCTGGTAGTGTTGAACTCTAACTGGAATGCTTGCAGCTCGATGTTCCACTCGGCGACCCTTCCAGCAGAATTGGGGTTCCTGAGCACCCTTTCCAATGGCAGGCTGAGACAACCTTGATGGGGTGCCCCTGGAAGTAGTGTCGCAGCTTGCGCGAGGCCGCCAAGAGTGCGAGCAGAAGCATCTGAGGCATGGGATATCGCGCCCTTGCATCTCGCAACATGGTGCAGACGAAATACACCAGGTGTTTGACGAGGGCTGGCGCGGTGTCTGGGCTCGCGTCTTGGGAGTTGAGACGCCTCGTGAGGTGACGGGGCTCCTGACGCCTGATTGTTTGTGGGAATTTTGGCAACGTCGTCCTATTGGGCTTGGTCTTCTGTCGGCACTGCCACGGCTCTTGTGGTGCCTTCCTGATCTTGCATTGCTTCAGCTGTAGCCTGGCGCATCGCGCCCTTGGCTTGGTGCTCCTCCCGAACCGCCACCAGTGCTGCGCTGGCAGAGTACGGGGTAGCAGCGAGGTAGAGTACTAGGGGCTCGAGGGGTCGTGGTGCTACCAGCACCAGAGGGCTGGTCAGGTATCTCTTGAGGTCTTGAAAAGCTCGGTCGGCCTCCTGCGTCCACTCGAATGGGCCCTTCTTCGTCATCAGCTTGAATAAGGGTTGGGCGTGTTCCCCTAGCTTGGAGATGAAGCGTCCCAACAAAGTTAACCGGCCAGCCAGCTTCTGCATCTCTGAAAGTGCAACTATCCCTAGGTGGTTTTGGTAATTCCTAACAACATATAGCTCATTGAGCTAATGCTATTTCAAGATTAATATCTCAGGAAAGCTCAATGATTGTCATGGCATGGATGAGAAAAGTGGACCCCTCAAAATACTATGGACAAAAGGATTGGCTCAAGCTCAAAGCTCAAGACTCTACATTTTCTATTTTAGTGATCCAAGATCACATTGAGTCTATAGGAAAAGCCAATACTATCAAGGAGGGATGAGGTGTTGCTTAATGAGGCTCTTGCTCAAAATGCTTAGTGATATGCTCGAAATCCCTCAACTACTTTCTCACATCCACATATGACCTAAACCAAAAGTCAAACTCGGCCCCACCGATTCTTTCTATCCGGCGCCACCGAGTTCAGATGTCATAGCCACTGCCACAAACCCTAGGCAAATCGGTCTCACCGATAGGGATCTTGGTCTCACCGAGATGGGATTGTAATCTCTCTGTTTCCCTTCATAATGTTTCGGTCCCACCGAGATGAGCGATCGGTCCCACCGAGATTGCAATGTAAACTCTTTGTTTTCCTTTCGTAACATTTCGGTCTCACCGAAATGAGCGAATCGGTCCCACCGAGTTTAACTGACCAACTCTCTGGTTAGCTTATTACCAAAATCGGTCTCACCGAGTTTGTGTAATCGGTCTCACCGAGATTACGTTATGCCCTAACTCTAACCATATCGGTCCTACCGAGTTGCATGTCGGTCCCACCGAAAATCCTAACGGTCACTAGCTTTGCTGAATCGGTCCGACCGAGTTTATCAATTCGGTCCCACCGAGATTGGCAAGTTGTGTGTAACGGTTAGATTTTGTGTGGAGGCTATATATACCCCTCCACCTTCTCTTCATTTGTGGAGAGAGCCATCAAAACGAACCTACACTTCCAACTTACCTTTTTCTGAGAGAGAACCACCCAAACTTGTGTTGAGGCCAAGATATTCCATTCTTAGCATATGAATCTTGATCTCTAGCCTTCGCCAAGTTGCTTTCCACTCAAATCCTCTTTCGACCAAATCCATATTCGGTGAGAGAGAGTTGAGTGTTGGGGAGACTATCATTTGAAGCACGAGAGCAAGGAGTTCATCATCAACACACCATTTGTTACTTCTTGGAGAGTGGTGTCTCCTAGATTGGCTAGGTGTCACTTGGGAGCCTCCGACAAGATTGTGGAGTTGAGCCAAGGAGTTTGTAAGGGCAAGGAGATCGCCTACTTCGTGAAGATCTACCGCTAGTGAGGCAAGCCCTTCGTGGGCGATGGCCATGGTGGGATAGACAAGGTTGCTTCTTCATGGACCCTTCGTGGGTGGAGCCCTCCATGGACTCGCGCAACCGTTACCCTTCGTGGGTT